>NW_028321890.1:34838860-35141496 GCF_036245765.1 Copidosoma floridanum
CGTGAATTCAATCACATTACGGTTTACTCGCACGCGCTCAGTCGAACTATGTATATGTATACGTCACTCGAATTAAGGTAAATACGATAGATTCGCCTCTGCCCCTCGCCCCCTTTAAACACGGCCTTAACAACGGCATCGAAAGGGAGGTCCCGAGGGACCATAAAAAAAGCTTAGCAAGGATGAGACAGGGGAGGGAAAATAAAGAAAAAAAAACAACGTCTCGTTACGGGCCGTGTCGAGGAAAAAGTTGGGCGCCCCTTCTCTAACGAGGAATAACGCTCCCGAGCGCGTTGTCCTCGATCGATCCGCTGGCGATAAATCCACGCGTCGACGGCGTTGCATCGCCCTTGGCTGGACACTGGTGTTAATCTTCGGTCCTCTTCTTCGTCTATTTTCTTAAAATGATGAAAATTTCCTATTTTTTTTCTTTTTTCTTTTGCATAGCTTGGTTTTTACATGTGGATGCATTTGGTGGCCGTGCGTCGCACGTAACGTTGAGCTGTTCTACTTGATACTGATTATCGTACCCCGTGACCCGTTCAAAGGTTTTGGAAATGGTCGTATCAGATGCGTACACACTCGTAACTTTGCATTCGAACGAGTTATTTAACTTATTTGAAAAAAGATTGAGCGAAAAGTATAAACAGCATACATACCTACATAGTCCTGAAAGACTAGAGACGGCAATTCTACAATTTATACAAAAACAACCTTCAGCCGAGTGTAAATATATTGCGTATTATTGATAGAAACTGTACTGCTGTTCATGTACCATACCGTAAAAATTGTAACCATGTATGTACCACCTACTTGTACAACAAACAATTCTCTGGATCGTTCTAACGGTAAATATCGTTAAAAATCCCCTACCGTGCACGGGCGCGCGAACAATGACCCGCCCAAGCCGCATCCAACGACAGCGCAGAGAAGCGAAAAAGAAAAGCGTCGCTCTTTCCAGCCGAGCGACTCCGTGGCATCCCTCATTTCACGTCGTTTGTACACACGTATATATGTACCGGGCCCACAAAAAGCAGCCCACCTCAATCGTCGCGGAGCTCGCACGGCCCCTCCTCCCCCCCAACCCCTTTCTGTTGTTTTTTCACCCGCGCTGCGCTCTATACGTCGCGAGAGCGAAATGCCTACGAGACAACAATAACGAGGGTCCTCTCTTCTTCTTCTTCCCTCGCCTCGCAACGCGTATATATATATATATAGAACGGGGATGTAATAACCGGTGGTGCAGCTGCAACTACGATTGCGGTCGCTTCCGTCCCACCCTGAACACACTCCCTCCGTGTACACTTACAGCCTCCCGTGTCTGTGTGCGTAGATGTACGTACCTATATAATTCTTGCCTCTTGCTTCCCATTAAGTCATATACCCAACTTCTGACGCGCGTGATTCACTTTGGTTCGGTAAGCACGACAGATCTCGAGAAAGGGAGGTGAGAGTGATTGCAACAATATATTATTGGACAGATTCTTCTACAAGGTACATGTAGCGAGGTAGGGTCTGTGCCGTAATCCTGTGAAAGGTGTACCTACGTAAATACATGAATACAACGTTGTATACACGTAACATAAGAGCTTGGATTTTTATTTCCTCGTGGACCCTACTTATGTTTTTACCCCCGTGGTAAATTCTCGTTTCTCACACATAAACGTGTATTAAAAAGGTTAAGCTTAATGCACTCGAAAATCAATGGTACTATGCGCGCATTTTGTTAAACAAGGTGAGGGGGGGGGGCAAGGACAAACGCGAGGCTCCTTGCGATTAAAACGGCTTTTAACTCGGTCTTTACCTCCTTTTTTTTCCTTTTTCGCAGATAAGGACCCCCCAGACGCGAGGGAAAAACACACACAGTCCACCTATATATACTCGAACAGATGCATCTAGCAGCTTTGCGACCACCCCCTCCGCACAAGTGCCCCCCCCTTTTTTTTTCCTTACGTCGAGGCCTTTACTTTTATCGCGACGCCGTTTGTTTTCACTACTGCTCTCTGGCTCTCCTCTTATGGGTATATAGGTCCCGTCCGCTCGTTTTGTTTCTCCATCCTTTTGTTTTTTTTCTCCCACTCTCCGCGCTCCAGCGGGTATAAAGAGAGAAAGAGATACCAGATAATACATTCCACTTTGCAATGTTTTCGCTGCTGTACGTATACATACATTTCTTCCTTTTTTTCTTTCTTTTCTTTCAACAGTACAGGTACCATGAAATATATATAGAGAAGAAAAAGCTTCTTCGCTCTTGGTGCAGTCCTAGGCGAAAATCGTCCCTGGCATGGACGCCGCCAAAATTTATGAAGCTTCATACGTTACATTTGCAATGGGTCGTTTGGTGATTTCAAATACGTATCCTTTCTTCCCGCGATGTGCGGGATACAAGAGTGCGTTCTCGTGGAATAATGATACGGCACAGAATCGTTGCGATAAGTGTACGTATGCTTTTTTTTTTTATTACTCATTTGCTCGTTGAGAGATGGAAAATAATGAGGAAAAATGTGAAATTGCAATCCTCATGAAAATCCATGTAACGTTACCTCGTACATCTGGATACGAGCCGAAATATTTTAAAGCGAGATTCTCATTGTAACTCTTGAAGATAATCATATTCCTGACCATCCTGTTTGTTTCATTGAATCGTATTAAAATAATCAAACACTCGGGATAAAAAGTGCACCATCCGAGTACATATGATACCTATATTATATTCCTCATCGGCGAGCGGCACATTTAAATAAGCAAAGAAAAACACAACATCGGAAATGAGGAAAGAGATCCGCGAAGTATATACTTGAGTACCCGCACGGAGATTCGCAAAAGAAGACGAGGAGAGAGCTGGGATGGGTTACCACGTATACATACCCCTATAACTACGTAGGAAGGGGGGGGGGCGCAGTAAAACCGCGAGACACGGATCGCTGCTCCAATATTGATATGGCAGATTGTTTGCTCCGTGTGCATGCACCAAACGAGGAACTTGCAGCTGAGCACGCAAGAAAAGAAGAAAAACAAGCTCTTTTTTCTCCCTAAATGATAATAATGACGATACTGTATAGATTTACCAATAAAAAATGCTTTTTTGGGAAATCACACCACGATATATAAATATTTATTTAAAGAGTGTTTCAACGACTCAACAGTGGGAGCAAACATTACAGCGGAGCGCACCGCAGATTTGGACCGACGGGGCCACTCGGTCGAAAGCCGCGAGAGGAGGGACCTTAACTTCCGTCCATCGAGTGGCCACGGCGAGTGCGAGCTTTTAGAGGACTCGACCGCGGATGAGCCAAAGACCGACTCGTTGCTCCTCCATTTCTGAATATTCATGATTCGCGCGCTCGCAGCCACCGGCCCATTCTCCCCCCCCCTCCCCATCATTTTAAATCGAACATTTGTGTCTAAAGGTACAGGTGTCCCCTACCCCCTCGATTAACTGCACGAGCAAAAGTTTTGGTGCAAAGACAAAACGGCGCTCGTTCTTTCCCGAGTCGCCCAGGCAGCGCTGGACAAAGGGCACAGGTCAAGCCAACTCCTCCTCCTCCCGCACCGCAACCACGCTACGCCACCAGCATCGCCATTAAACCACTGCAACTAGCAGATACGTCCACGTGTGGGCGACGGTGCCAAAGTCGTCCGTGTGTACGTGCTCGCGCGTCGCTCTGTGGTCCAACCGAGACGGGAATCGCAAACTCGGAACTACAACACATATATGTATACGCTCGTTGCGGTGTGTATACATATATATACAGACAGATTGACGTGCACTATCTGATGATATGCTCTTTTTATTTCGCTCTGTTATATATATATATACACTGCGAGTAGTTTGCCGGTGTATGAGTCACTCGATGAGAACACATAATCATAGAGTTTATGACTTTTTGATTTCAGTAGAAACGTGCGTGAATAGTCGGACATGTTCTCCTCTTCCATGAACCGGTGGTGCAGAGAGAAAAAGATGAAAACTAGAATTTAATTCCGCGAATTTCTCGGAGGAAAATATAAGAGCACCACGTAATCCTGAAGCTAATGTAGATGGAATTTCGCAAAGATGCACGTATATGTATGTATACGAGGCATACAAACGGATGATGAAAAGCAAGGAGATTCCCATCGCGGAGACAAAAGATAAAAATTGCGCTGCATTCGCGTGCTCTATATTATTACAAAAGTTACCTCTACAAAGAATTTCAAAACAAAAAAATGGAAAACTGCTCCCCGAGTTTCAGGGCGCTCCAGATGCGAGAGGATTATCCGAAACGCTCTCTAATGGCACGGGTTTTGTCGTTGCTGCGTCACGACGAGCGACGCATTTCATTCTTCATGCGTGCGTGTGTGGTCGGGAAGAGGGTTAAGCAGCTTACCCTCCCACTATAATTAGTATATCAAAGGGTAGGGGGGAGGGGTGGTAACGTAGTGCTCCGGTGTCGATAATTTTACATTCCGTGAAAAACTACCAGCTAAAAAGGTTTTTTTTTTTTTTTAAAAGGCCGACCTAATTTTTCCTTTAGCAACCCACTTGGTTGCCTCGTATATCCTCTATCCTGCAGATATAGGAGTGGAGAACAAAAAACGAGTTATACACATACCGGTTGTTTTGTTGGCGTTTTTATCCTCCCGTCGAGTGGATTTTGCTACGATACCCCCACGGCCGGGCTACTTGCTTATTCTTTCGCCGCGACAAGGCCGCAAAGACGCGCTATCTCCAGCCTTTGTTCCACCGTGTCCCACACGCGCACATACACGAGCGCGCTCCAGTTAATTCCTTTTCGTTTGCCCGCCCCTTCTCCCGTGCGCGGACAATGCTTTGCGCGTCCCTTTTCTCCTTCGGCTGACTTTCTAATTA
The DNA here is from genome assembly GCF_036245765.1 of Copidosoma floridanum. Lineage (NCBI taxonomy): Eukaryota > Metazoa > Arthropoda > Insecta > Hymenoptera > Encyrtidae > Copidosoma > Copidosoma floridanum. The sequence goes on from NW_028321890.1 coordinate 34,843,713, forward strand.
TCGCTATCTCCTCCCCACTCCCCCGAGGAATGAAATTACTGTCCCCATTTTTCGAGCCTTTTCTTTTTTTTTTTTTTTTTTTTTTTTCGCTCGCGCGCTCATGGTTTTAATATAGACGGCATTATGCGGCCCGGGCTTTAATTTCTATTCGGATAATTAGGAGCGGGTTCACTTGGCGCAAAGTTCTTTGTAATTAATTTTATCCCCGCGTTTAATTGAATGAGACTGGATGTTTTTTTTTTTTTCTACTTTTACCACGCGGGAAAAATTATCAATGCAAATCTGCGGCGTGTGGTTGAACACCGTCGCTCGAAACGATTCTGTAACTATATGTGGTCAAAAAGTGTTCCCAATTTAATTTACTACAGAGATTTGATACGTGTACGACGTCTTTACTATCGCAGGAATTTTGGTACATCCGTGGAAACTAATATGGGAACTCGGCGAAAAGTAAAGAAAAATAGCAGTCCATATAAGTATATGGCAAATGCGATAGAAAGGGGATTTGATCAAGTTATCGATTATGCCAACATCACAGGAGCGAAAAATAAAAATCTCTCGTCCATCCAATGTTTATGCATACGCTTGCGCCCCGATGACCATCGGTCGATTCAATTTGTATATATCGATGCAATAAGCGCGAGCTATACGTGTATGAAACGAAATCTCTTTATTTTTTCAACACCTGCACCCATTGGACCTATTTACGCACAGAGTTTACAAAGGATCCCAGAATAGTCGAGGAGATAAACCGAGCGCGCGGTAAACTGAGTGTCGGGAAGAAATAAAGGGCGAATCGGAGAATCTCGCCCGAACCGATAGAATATTGATGGGAAAGTCGATGATATCGCTCATCGGCACAAAACACATCGCTACATACGGCCAAGACAATCATCCGTGCATCCGATCTGCAGATCATGGCGAGCACAATACGTTTCCCCGTCCATTGTTGCCGACCTAGTTTTTCTTCTTTTATACCGATCACCTTACCCGCGCTAGTAGCCGAACACACGTTACGGAAAGCAACTCCACCCAATCAATTCGCACCCCCTCTACGGAATGACTCGACGCTGAAACCCAAACTCGCCGTGAGAGAGCATTCGTATCATCGAACGGAAGACAAAAGCGATAAAAACGAGCTGCAATAGCGTGACCGTCGAAATCCATCGTTCATCCTTCATCGTGAGCTGTCGGCGGTACAATCGTTTCACCATCGACCGCGAAATCGACCAGATCCAGAGTAGGTACGCGTATTGCGTACACATAGATGCAGGGTCAAGGAGAGATAAACCATGCATATATATGTACCATTAGACATTACACGTGTGGGTGTGTGTGTACTTGCGTATACGTGGATGAGGATGAGCACGTGCAGAGCCGGAAACGAGCCGTAGAGACACGGTCGTATAGTCTCCATTTGACTCCGGGACGCGCGTGCAAATCTCTCTCTCTCTCTCTCTCTCTGCGTCCACACTGGAGTTTGAGCACGCCCATGGAGCGAGATGCCAGGTGGGCGTTGCAAAAGGAGCAAACTGTCGTCGGACACGCTGGACTTGCTCTCGCGTGTATATATATGTACGTGTGCACGGATCGGTGGCGATTGCCTTGGCTTTATCCGTGGAATTAGACCGAGACTCTCGTGTACCCCACGCTTACTCTCTCCCTACCGTTGTTGTACTGCTTACGGAGGAGGAGGGCTTGATGACGTGCCGAGGGCCACTGTGTGCATGTGCATGGTGAGTGTTTGGGCATTGTTTTGCATCGCACGCGGTAATGGCACGAGCCGACGATTTCCTCGGCCGATTAAGTTTGGAACCCACTTTGTACTCAATTTTTATCGCTTTCAAGGGTAAATGATGGGAATGTCGAGTATGGGAATTTTTGGCAAAAAAAAAAACAAAAAAAAAGGGGGAAGTCGCAGCAAACTTGGGGAGATCCATTGAAACAGGGGGTCAATCCCTTTGACGTCCATACGCGGGCAAACTTCGACAAACTTTGACCGAGCAGCTCTCGGGTTCCCCTTTTGCCCCCGATGTGCGCGTAGTATCCGCTGAATTTTTCAATATAATCCTCGCTCCACGAAGCGAAAGCCCGCCCTTCCGGCTCCTCCGGTCCGGGAAAATGCTTTTTGACAAATAACTCCAATTAAAAGCGCCCGCGGCTCCTGCCCTCCTGAGCGTAAAAACCGTCGAATCATCCGTAATAAGCTATCTTAGTCGGCCACCCTCCTCCTCCTCCTCCTCCTCCTCTTGGTTGGAAAAAAGAAAGGGGAGAGAAAGGCGACGGGAAATGCAATTTGGAACGGTCCCGGCTTCCTCCCTTCTTTTCTTTGTGCGCCGCGGGGCTGGATGAAATGAAGATGGCAGCAAGGCGACGAAGAAGAAAAAAGGAAGAGGGGGAGAAGCACCAGAGCTTTGGCCTTTCTCCTCCCTTTCTTCCCGGGATTACGCATTGAATCGAAAGGGGGTGGGATATCCATCGGCGAAGGAATTCTTGAAATCTGATGGCCCTTTGCTCGTGCCCACCCCGCTGACCTGATATATTTTATGTATTTTAATAAAGGCGACAAACCAGACGCGTGTCATCCCGACCTTTTTTTTTTTTTTTTTTTTTTGGGGGGGGGGAACGGGGTTTTTATCACGCGAACAATAGAGTTTCTCCGAAAATTCTCCACAGTCCACCCACACGACCTATCGATTGAGGATTCGATGAAAAAAAGAGTGAGCGCGGATCCTTTTGTGCGCTAATCAATGCTCGGGTGCACGTAAACTGCAAACCTCGCCAAAGGCCCATATTATATTAATCAAAATCAAATGGAATGACGTCAATACATCCCCACTACGCGCGCAAATCTAAATGAAAGGGGGTGTTTAAGAGCAGTCGATATTGCAGTTACAATGTAATATACCTATGTGCAGCCATTGCGCAATGATCACCACAAAGAGTGTATTCACGGTTTTCCTCCCCCCCCCTCCCCTGCCCTTGGATTTCTTACTACCGGCGCGCGTGTACATAGTACATTGTATGATTACAAGTTTGAAATTCATGTTTGACGCCGCTACCAACATAAAGGTACACCGGGTGCGTCGAATGTAATCGTGATTTTCCAGATTTGTGTGTACGGCGTACGCGCCGATACATTGTTCGCCGTTAGTGCGCCCACCTATTTCCCAACCCTGCCCTGTTTGTAACAAAATATTTGCAAGTTGGGTATATACACGCGGAGCGCAACGTTTCCGCTAAAACAATGGAAAATCCGTGTATACGCGCTCTCTACTCCGCTTCGCTTTTATTCCACCACCGGCGGTATTGAATTAATTTCCAATGGGCTCCGCTAAATTGTTGGCGCAACAGTTAATGCCTACGCTACTCCCACGGTATATTTATATATATATATTGGAGAGTCGGAGTTTGATGATTTTATTTTCCGATGTGTATGGGATACTCGTTGCAATGGCTCTCCCTATATTCTGTTGTACTCCACACCTATACCCCATTGAATAATATCATGTGCACCCGCATTGTTTAATATTACGTGCTCCCTTTGTACGGCTTGATAGTGATTCCTCGTTGAAAAACCAAATCAGGATTTGTCGTTGGGTTTGGCCTCGGGACAAAAAGAAAGGTACCATAGAGCGACGATAAAACATCCCTTCAGCCGCACGCGTGTACGCACGGGAGTCAAAGGGAGTTGTACACACGTATACGTACATCGTCGCGAGAGAAATGCATCTTCCCGCTCCCGTGCACCGGAACCCCTCCCTTTCATCTTCCTCTGCTGGTTACAGCGACGGGTTTTCGGCTTTGCTGGGGACACCGCTGTGATCTACCGCCCTCGGGTCTCCGGTTGGAGGCCACGCGAGTGTATGCAAAGGGTCGAGGGAGGACGCGTACGCGTATAACTTTTGACGGGACCATTTCGCTATTTTTCTCTCTTCTGGGGTGTTACCAAGGGAGGGTTTAAATTTTCAAGATTGTCTGCGTATGTGGGTATAAATCTATCACACCCCAGTGGTACTTGATCGAACTGTTTCTTTTTTTTTTTTTTTTTTTTTTTTTTTTTTTTTTTTTTTCTATTTTTGTATTCAAAAGCACCGGACGATCAGAGCCGAAAAGTAGGATAATGTTTTATGCAATTGCACGGTATAGTCGTGGTCCGCGTTTATAGGTAGGTAAGGTATACGAATTTCGGGGGTATATACGACCATACAGTCGGGGAAAAATCGATGGGTACACACGTGCATGTGTATAAAAACGATTGTTGTTTTCGCAACTCACGCACGTAAAAGCTTATTTTGCCGTTGCCCAAATTGAATGTTCCTCCCCCGCCATGCATATACCGTGCACGCGTGTACACGTGTTTCCTATTTTTTTTTTTTTTTTTTTCATTTGTTCCCGTATAAACACGAGAGGGAGAGAAAATACATGTAAATAATTTAATGGCTCTTTTTAACGGGCCCTCCTCTCGCTCGCTTGTTTGTTTTGGCTTAAAAGTTTACAATTGTCGGGCGCGCACCTTTTTTTCCCCGCAAAAATGCATCGAAACCCAATATATATTGTTACCCGCGCGGCTTCAATTACGCGGCACGGTTTTAATGCATTTTCGTCAATTGAATCTAGACATATCCAAGAGGGCTTTTCCCAATTTTTAAACTCATCAATTCACAAACAAAACACAATCGCGCCAACCTGTTTCGTCAAATTAACAAACCCCCCCCCCCCTTGCCGCGTCAACGAGAGACGAGGAAAAAAAATGGCACGTGTATACCCATGATCTTTTTGCTTTTCGAGAGCCATTTTAATTCCAGCCGCGGTGGCAACCAAAGACGGGGAGAAGGAGAAAAGTAGAAACAACCAGGGAGTATACCTAACCATTTTTCAGCCATTTGGAAGGTGCGGGGGGGGGTAAACAAAGGGCCAGCGGAAAAGAGAGCGGGGAGGAACAAACAAGAGGGATGCGTATACCTTCCCACTGGGAGGGGGGTAGTTGGTGCAAAAATGCCAACGCGCAAAGAGGAGGAATTTCTAGCGACGAAATCCCGGCCCGAGAATTTCGCCAACTTCTCTCTCGTCTAGTGGTTCCTCTTTTCCTTTCTTCGCGACTCGGAGAGTTTCCGTCGGGACCATATAGACAACAACTCTTGTTTCTTCGGGGGGAAAAAAAAGGAAGAGTTGCGACTCGTGGATGATTCCGATTGCGGCACGGAAAGAGGGTGGAGTTATTTCTTTTTCCTTTTTTAGGTGGAGATGAAGAGGAAAGAAGGAAACTTGGCCCAATGTTTCTTGCGCAGGGCGAATCTCGTCATCTTTGAGGGGGGACCCTGTAAATTAGTCACAAAGGATCTTTCCGAAACTCGGCTTTCCTCGCGTCGTTTCATAAGCATAAAGTTCGCGCACAAGTTCACGTGGACGTGTACACCCAGTGGTTGAAAACTTTGCGAGTTTCACATAATTAATAACGTCTGCGTGTGTGTCGTCGCCGTCGTGGCAGCAGTGGGTATACAGGTATCCTTCAAACAAGGTGTAACTCAATTTTTGTTGGTCGACCGTCTGAGATATTCAAGAGAGTAGTTTTGGTGGCTGCAAATGGGTTAAAAACTATCCCTCCCGTTAACTACCCTCGTCCCTTTGCTTGTGCAGCTAAAATCGTTAATAACAATCGTGACCAAAAGTATTGATGTTTTGAACCACTCTCTCTCTCTCTCTAAAAAAAAGAAAAGAATACACTGTGCATCAAAAACCCATTAGCAAAAACAAAATAAGGTAACGAAACACACGTAAGGGGGTGGGAGGAGGGACGCGAGTAACATAATATTGATAGGGGCAAACAAAAAAACAAACCTCATCGCTCAAAATTTCGCCAAACCCAACGACATTCACCATCACCACCATCATAATACACATATAGGTATGAAAATCCATGCGCAACAATGGATGGTACGGACGAAGGGGAAAGTGGAAAAGGAGGGTAGTTTGTGCGCGCAACAATAACGTCGCGTCGTCGTGCACGATAATTAAATAAATTACCAGACGCCGCGGCGCGTCGAAATCACTTTTCCACCGAGATCCAGACGTGCACGTATACTACACGTACACCCTTTTTAGCTCTCCCCTGCTACAACCCCCGTATATGTAAATTCACACATATACGTACACGTACAGCTCTTTAGATCCACATTTGTATTACACCCGCACACGCGCCCAAAGAGTAATATATATGATGTCGTTGTATGCATACGCTGGCTCTCTCTCTCTCTCTCTCCACGAGATATATACGTATGTTTACACCTGTGCACGTGCACGTGGTCGCATTGGACACACACACACCCATGCATAAACGTACGAGGGGAGCGTGCGTGCGGGGGTAAGCGAACACATCTTTGAGGGGCACGGAGCTGCATACAAATCCATGCCTGATGCACGCATGAGAGAAAGTTGGTTCTGTGTGCGTGTGCCCAGAGTATATATAGGCTGCAAGTGTTGAGCTACGGTGGAAACGCGTGCGTGACCGTGGAATGAGGAAAGGAAAGCCGGGCAGATTGCAAATTACCAGCCGTATACCTACGCGCTGGACCACCGCGGTGTGTCACGTATGTATAACTTGTGTATACGCGGGGCATGTTGATAGGAGTCCGCGTATATTGTCACGCACAAGCGTGCCGCTTCTAACCGATATTTGCATGCTGTAACGTGTGTGTATACGTAAGTCGAGGGAAAAAAAAAAAAAAAAAAAAAAATAGTCGGGGTTGTCGAAGCCCGACGTGTTAAGTACTACCGCGGGTGCAGGGCTTTTATTATTACATCCACCGAGTGGATCGACAAAGCGAGATATGAACAATTTTCTTTTTTTCTTTTTTTTTTTTTGTGTTCGCAAACTCTTTTTTTCAATGTCGTGGTGACTTTTTTTTAGAGCGTGTATATTTTTACGTTACAATTAATTGCTGTTGCATGGAATTTGTCTACTTAATTGGGTCGATTGACATGATGTTACAAACAGATAATATGTAGTGTTATTTTTTCACATTGAGTCGAGTATTTAAATACGTAACAAATTACTTGCCGATGATTTATTGGGCCTCTTGTTGATTTTCTCTTTCGAACGAGACATGGAAATTGCACAACTTGTATTTTTCTTGAACCAACATGCATTTTAAAAAATTACACCTATAATCGTATTTAGGGCGTGAAAACAACTGCTTCGTCTGAACAAAAAAGGGGAGAAAGTTGTAAGTAGGTGTACACATTAAAAGCGTAAGACTCGCGCGATCATTCTCTTTCCTCCAGCGAAAACAATATGTCACAGCGAGGAAAAAGTGTACAGCCAAACGCAGCAAGAATCAATCGCGCCAAACACGTGCGTCACCTCAAAGTAAAGTACAATAAAAAAAAAAAAAAAAAAAAAAAAAAAACCCTGCAAATCAAATTACAGAGACAAAGAGAGAGAGAGAGGAAGTATTGCCGGGTGAGGTGAATTCTCATCTAGCCCGTGGCAAACAAATTCGCTCGCACGGCCGAATGCAATTAAAAAGTACAGATTGAAGAAATAAAACCAATTGTCCCGAGTGCAAGGAGGGGGGGGTGGAACCATCAGCCGGCCCAACGCCGAGGGATGGAAAAATAAACTCGGAGAAGTGAATTTGCCGGGTGCGATGAACGTGCAGTATACGCATATCCCACGGACTACGAGTGGAGGGAGCAAATCATAACGCGTAACGCGCACTACAGCTGTGGTGGAAAGCGAGAGGAGATGTAGCCCGGGTAATTTCATCGTCATCGCCGGGCAGTCGCCAAATTTATGCATAGCGCGGCTAACCTTGTTATATATAGAAGCCTCCGCGGAAGCGTTTCGAGCTTGTATGTATATGTATACACGCCAGAGACAGAGAGAAAGATAAGTGAGCGCGAGCGGCTGGATATATGAGAGAGTCGTTTCTCATCGGAGAGGAAGACCCCGCCTAACGCGCCAACTTTAGTGATTTTTCAGTGCGACTTTTCTCTTCCTCCGCGTCCTCCTTTGCCCGAAATGTGAAGAAAAATTTCCCATTTTTCTCTCGATTCCGTGGCCCGGTGGTAAAAACAAAAATCGTCGTTCGGTCGATATTTGCGTCCGATAATTGATGAATGTGGAGGGTTGTTGACCCAACTCTGTACTTATATTGCACCCCCTAGATGTGTTTCCGCTATACCCGCTCGCTCCGATTGCCCACAATCGCCTCGTTACTAAACTCGTTACATCGTCGGTCTGATAGTGATGAATTATCATATACCGAGGCTCTGACTAGTGTGGCCAAACGTGTGTGCAGGTTATACGTACGCGATATAAAAGTTAATTTTCGTGATCTCTGGCAGTGACACTTTTTTGGGCACGATACGTTCTATTATTTACGACGTGTGTACATATATATACATCAATTAATCTCCTGGAGCTACAGGTGACGTCGTCAAATTGCACCGAGATTATCACCACTTCAATGATATACACGCGCATTTGGGCGAATCAGTTATTTTATTACTACTTTGAACTTTCAATGTTCGATATTTATAGACAAAAGGTCCTTCCTATAGTTTTTACGAAAGGCCCTTCGCCAATGTACTCGTCCTCCTACACGTATATGGGCATAGTCAACGTCCAGATCCATTTCTCCGCAAAAAAGTAAACGAAATTCTAGCAAAAAAATAAAAAAGATACCATCGTATTAAATACGCGAAAATAGCGGAGAGCGCACTGGAGCGAACCAACCACCCGACCAACCCCAAAAAAAAATGAAAAAATAAAATAAAAAAAGGACAGCGAGGCGCGTGTCGGAGAAACGCACGCCCGAGAGAGAAATTTCCTGACCCTCCTCCTCGACTCGTCCTCCCTTTGGCCAGCGGAGCATCAGCATCGAGACGTCAAAGCGCGTACAGCCTGCAGTGGACATGTATTATTCAGTATGACGCTTCGTTTCGGGGCTGTATACATCCCCTGCACCTCCCTGCCGTGGTACATCCTGTACGAGGGACGTGCGTGCGTACACCAACACACGACTGCTTTGCTGGACGTATCCACGGTAAAAGCCCTAGCCGGCGGTGGCGGAGAGGTTTTGTCCTGTTTGTAAGATGGCCGAGTTTTTTTTTTTTTTTTTCTTTTTTTTCCTTCTTGGCACTATGGCTTCCTAGCGCTTGTCAACCCCCATCCCCCACCATGCCTTCGTGTAACCTTTGGACCTATGGGAGAAATATTATTTCTTGGGGTGCTAAGTGACAGCTCGACGGACGTCTCGGGCTATTTGTACTCTTCCCTGGCTCCGCTCTCGTTTTTCTCCTTCTTTTCTGATGGCCGAGGAGCTGTGTTAAAGTAAGGGCGGGGCGTGACGAATAATATGCTCCGGCGGACGGATTGACAGGGCCGTGTGTCTAATATTGCTCGACTCCGCGATTAGGCAAAATTAAAAATGTCAAGCGCTCGAGCGACGGCTTTCATTGTGGGCCCCGTTGGCGCGTGTCCTCCTCGTCGTAGTTGTGTTGTTATATTACATGCTCGGAGGTATCTTTACCATGGGAAATTTAAAAACATACTTTTTATCGCTTTTTATTTTCCTTAAAGGAAATTCAGATACTTTTTTTCAGTTACAAGTCATTCAGTATACATTTACTCATTGCATTGATAATTATGGACAAAACTATGCGTCTGTACCTGCTCACTTTTGTTTTCAATTGTCACTTTGGCCATGAAAAAAATGAATCGAATATTTTTCTTCAGCAAAATCCATTTGAATCTGAATAAAAAAAAAAAAAAAAGTAGATACCAATGACTCTATGTATAAGGCAAACCGCGATATCAGTATAATGAGTATAAGAGCTCTGGTTTTGCTCGGTATGGTACGTAGGTGTACATACATATATACATGTATTACACGGCGCTCGAGCGCGTCTTGGCTTTCCTAATAGTCCGCCGTTAATGGCTAATGACCCTAATTTATGCTCGCAGGGGGGGCAACTACATATACGCGTCACGGGCGCAATTAAAAAGACACCATTCACCAATTATATAGCTCCATCGTTCATTTGAAGTACTTATTGTTAAAATCTATTCATTTATAATATACGCTTTGAAAATTTTTTGTGCAAAATCTATTGGTTTTAGTTGAAAATATTTATTTACTTTGATTGTCAAAGTGTAAAAATAATTCATTTAAGCAAAAATGTCATACGCGGTAAAAATGTAGACCTACTATTTGCTTGTTTTGCAATATTCAACCCGGAAAATAAAGTAAAAAAAAAAAAAAATGTTTGATAATCAGAGAAAGAAAAAAGCATGAAAAACGGTTGCCTCCTAGAGCCGATTAATTAACAAACGCCAAGACGCGTGCTAAAGCATTCAAAAACAAAAAATACCGCGCGGCGGCGGGCAACACTTAAACCGCGCTGTTGCGATAAATTGGTAACGAAACGTGATTTATTCGCGCCTCTTAAATCGCTCCGGGGGCGGAAAGGAGATACACTGTTGCTCGAGTCTGGCCGGCTGGCTAGCACAGTTATTTGAAAGGCGAAGGCGAATTTTGATCTATCGAGCAACTGGATCTCGAAATAACATTTGGATTTTGCAGGTGCATTCTTCAACGCGATTTCTAAAGTGGTACGAAAAAATAAACCGACAAAATCGAATAATCCATACGAGAGTGTATTTGCTTGACTAACAACTAATATAACAATATTTATATGGAAATACGTCCAATTAAATGAGTTGGGTCTCATCGTTAGATCAAGAAGTCTACGATAAACTTATATAGCTATATGGCAGGACTAAATAATGTATCGTATAGTAATGGATTTCGATAAAACGAATAAATCAACGTCAAAGTTGAAAAGTCACGCAACAGAAAGTGAGAAACAAGACATTCGAGTTTGCACCCAAATGGCTTTCGCGTAAAAACCAATTCTCACGTCATTTTCCGAAAGGATCCCCTTCGACGAACCGGGATATGCATACATATACGCATCAATCAAATCTCATACACGAAGGATATGTAAAATGCAAAAACAGAAAAGTGAAATACGGATTTGCAGATTCGCATGATACACGCAAGGGTGTATAAAACCCTTATATACGCCATTCTAAATCCGCGCACAATATATCCATACACAATACATATACCAAGTAAGAAGGGCAAGTCGATATCCAATATCCGTTTGCTAATACGCCTATAGTACATACCACGTGTGGATACATACAGAGCCTGTCTCCCTCCCTCCGATCCTCCAGACACCGAACCTTCTTCTTTTAGCGTTTCTTATACAGAGCGTATACGCGTTTGCATTCGACGCGAGTACAAAAGCGGAGGCATCAGCTTCAATTTTTTCCAAAGTACGATCCCTCTCGCGAAAAAAAAAATGAAAAAACGGATCGAACGGATATTGTAGAAAAAAAGTACAGCGTGTGCGCATATACCTATGATCGCCGAAACGCTTAAGCGCTCATCTCTCGGCAAACGTGTAATTACAGATATCCCGGACATCAGAGACGAGTAACCAAAGGGCGCCCAATGGAGACGTCTTCATTTCCTGCAGGCAGGGGCCCTGCCCCGTAAGAAAATTCTCGAGAGAAAAGAAGAAAAAAAGAAAGAAAGAGAGAGAGATGGCAAAGCTTCCTTTTTGGCGTGGGCTGCACACAAGACCCTTATTTAACCACCACCAGCAGGAGGAGGAGGAGGAACAGCGAGGAACTAGTGCTCGCGAAGCGCCGTATACACAGTTATATACGCGGCTATAGTAACGCCCCCGAGTAAATAGCAGACAAGAGGAGGGAGGGAGAGATGTAGTTTCTATCTCTCTTTCCCGCAGGGGTGTAGGTAAGGGCTGCGCAGCGAGGAGGACTACTCTCCGGGCCGTAATTAAAACCGGTCGGTATTTACCCGAGGGGTAATGAAGGGGCGAACGCACAGTTTGTCTCCGTTACTTGCTCCTGCTGCTGTACACCTATCTATCTATCTATCTATCTATCTATCTATCTATCTATGTATGTACGTATATGTTGTGTTTATTATATATTTACACGAGCACGTGTACACTTCAGTTCCTGCACACCTGCAACGAGAGAGAACAAAATATATACATATACAGCACTCGCGTGTACTATGTAGGTACACGTTAAAGACGGCACGAAGGATAGGGTACACCTGGAGCGTACGTATATATATATATCTCTCCTTCGGGAAACGCTTGCGATAAGAAGCCGCGCGCTGGCCCGAGAAATTGGAAGGGTTGTTCTTGCGCCGCGGATCGTACATATACATATACGTATAAGGGTATATACACGACGTGCCTGGTAACTTATTCCCCTCCCGCCGTTTCGCTCTGTTTCGTATACCTCGAGATCCTCCCGCTGTGTATGGTTTGTTTTTGTTGCGTGTGCTCCACTAAAGGATTATATATATATGTATGTATAATCTACGGCGCGCTTCGCGGAATATTTTCTCGGATCGCCCAGAGTCTCATATACCCCTTGGGTATAAATATTTATGCCAAAGCTCGCGGGGGTTCATCTTTTTGACTGATTTCCCGTCCCCTCTGGATTTTTAGTATAGGGAGGGTAAAAAAGTGGGAGAGACAGGTCGATCGGTGGTACTTTTTTCATGTATACACGCGCCGACAGTCGATCAAAGTTAAGTAGTACAAGCACCGCGTGTGGTCAGACGTGGCGATAACGCGCTTGGTTTTTTTTTTTTTTTTTGTTTTTTTTTTCCCCCGCAAGATCTCAAAAAGGGAATAAGGGGGGAGGTAAAAGATTACTCTCTAATAGGCATTTCGCGCGAATGGACGTAAGCCGTCCGAGACAAACTCGAATCGGCTTCCGAATGGAAAGAAACAAACGCTGGGGCTAAGGCGACGGATTCTTGCAATCCTCCTTCCGAGGGAGAGATTAACGTTAATACTCCGAGAGAGCGGGAGGAGCTGACGGAGGAAACAAAAAAAAAAAAAGAACTATCGGTTGCACTTTTCCCACCAATTTTTTTTTTTTTTCTTTCTCTTTTTCATACTAGTTTGTCTTTCAGCAGAAACGGGTGGAAATGACATATTTTTCGCTTTTTTTTCTTATCGATCAAATTTATACTGGCGTAAAAAAACGCGTCGGAAAAATTCATCTACCTTAGGTTTCCACTGAAAAGAAAAAAAACCAAGTCCCTCTTTCACTCGTACAAAACGCTCTAATATTTCGATCCATGGTGAGACCTCGACGATGCTGACGAGCAGTGATTTTCATCAAAAGCACGTGCATTTGGCAAAAAAAAAAAGGAGATACCTAAGTACAGGAAACATTTGCCCCAAAGAAAGTACAAAACTACAGCAGTGGGGTAGTGTGGGGTCGGTACAGAAATTTCGCGGACCAGAGGGCGCGCAAACGCTGATAACAAATCGAATGAGCCGCACGCAAATTGCTTTAGCGCGCCGCGGCGCAACGTGGCCTTCTTCTAATCGGCCATTCGCGATTCATTGAATTCGTCGTTACACAGGCGTTGCACATTTAAACTAGAGAGCCGGAGGGGGTGGGGGGGAATTCGATTATATAGAACAAACGCCGGTAGCCTGATAATGAGGGGGCACGGGAGGGCGGGTGGGGGGTAATGAACGCGGCGCATAATTCGAGAGACGTGCTTCGAAATTGCGCGCAAACAGCAGCGAGGCTGCCACCGAAGCGTTGGAGATATAGAACGAGCTTTCCTTTAGCCACCCCCCACCCCCCCTTTGGCCCGGCTTTATACTCGCTATAGCGCAATTAACGAGTGCGTCGGATCTTTCGTCGCGGCTAATTGCGCCATCCCTCCCCCCACCCTTCTTTGCTCTACATCCTCGCTATGTGTTATGGATTTAAAATGTGCAGTGTGTGTGTGTGTGTTTTTTTTTTTTTTTTTTTTTAATTTAGTGATGATTATCGTTGTTGCTCAATTTGTTGTATCATTAAATTACTATATTTGGTTACATCATTTTCAGAAATTTAGTTTACATATCAAGGAAATTTTATCAATACAACAGTAAGTGTAAATATCAGACGAGCTCATTCATTATCGGTATGGTAATGTATAGCGCAAACTGCTTTGAGGCGTGTAGCATATCATTATTTATTATTATTATTTTTATTGTTTTTTTCATTAAATAGAAATGAAAATACTAATCCTTGTAACCACATGACACCTTAGATTATATAAAAAATTTTTTTACGAAAGATGAATCTTCCTCTTTGGCTTTGGGCTTCAGTTACAGTGAGTACACATGTAGGTATGGATGTAATAAATGAACTAATGTCGTATAGGCATCAAGTTGGAAATGGAGAATTTATTCATTCTAAAATTATAATGGTCATTTACCATTTTTGGACGAAAAACTTTCCAAGCTGACACTAATATAGTATATTTTCTCAATATTTCACCAGTACAGGTGGATCACGTTTTTATCTGAGGCTCATCAATCTATCTTAATTTTTTATAACTCACCGATTTGCCATTTTTGCGATTAAAAATAATTCATTTAATCCATAAGATAGACCTCGGCTTCACGAATACATTTAATCCATTTTTTTTCCATTAAAGTTTCCTCATCGATAACATTTCAAAATCCTCCCGGCCCTTGCAATCTGTGAGATCGAAATATTCCGTTTCAATGGTCCCCTAATCACCATCTGCATCCGAGCCATTCCGTGAAATTAAAATTGAAAAACCCGCTTGCACTCGCTCACTGGGGAGAGAAAAAAAAAGGAGGGATGGCAAGAGAATTCCCAAACGTACCTTAGAGCGAACGTGCGAGTAAAAAAAAAAAAAAAGAAAAAAAGAAAAAAAGGTTCCACAGCGCATCGCTTCGATCATTTCTGTTTTTGCATCGGTCTGGTCGCGAGGCGAAACGCGAAGAGCGAAATATACCGGGGAATCGTCGTCAATCAGTGTATATACACGTCTCGCCGCGCCAGGCGAGATCGGAAAGGGGATGGGGAAGAGAGAGAATATGGTGCCCCGAACAACTGGGACGCGCGAAGGGAGAAACATTCATTTCACATCTTCGACGGCGGCATAGAAAAGAGAGAGAGCGAGCGAGTGCGCGCATGCCGGAAAGATCGGCAATTGGACGTTCGCCATCGGGTTGAGCGACAGCCGCAGATGCGGCAAAAATATATTCTCGCAATTATACGTGTGTGCGTGCATATATATATATATATATATATATATATACGGCGGTGGGCACGCCACGAGAATAATAGATAATACCTCCTACTTCTCGTCCCTTTTATTTGGTCCCTCTCTCTCTCTTTCTCGCTTCTTCGGAAAAGTCCGACTTGCCACTCTCTCGTCCCCTCTGTGCAAATACTCTTGGAAAACTGGCACAAGGTTCTTTTTATACGGAGACGCCTCCCGATGGTTCCTGTCCGCGTCGAAGACCCAAAACAGAAGATTTTTACTTCCCACCTCCTCGTCCCCGGCCCCACCCTCTCCCACTGATTTTTCTATTTTCGCGAGGTTGGCTGTGGCGTACTAGGTCGACATTGACAAACGCGGTGGCTTCTTCTTTTTCCCTCTCTCTCTCTCTCGAATACATATACCACCTCTCCGCGGAGTGCATATATATGTATGTGTCTCTGCGCGCGTACATAAATCAATGAGCGAATGAGGAAAGAGTTACGATTGCGTTATCAAATTTACGCGGAGGGAAGGGTTGAAAGTTGACTATCTTTTTCTCCTTTGTAAATTCGGACAAATATTTTAATCGAAACTTCAGGAGTCACCAGAGCTAGAAAAACATCTTAGAGAAATTTAAGTTTTAATAAAGAGTGAAGATTACAAACGTAGTGTTTTTTAATTGTTATAAACATGAACCTTCGTCAAGTATCGACCAATACTATTGATTTTATTTAAAACATTAAGTCTTTCCAAATGTATATGAAAATTTTCTTGTAATTGTACACCAACAGCCTTTTGGTTATAGTTTTCAAACGTTGAAAAAATGTGGTCTAACGATGGGTGCAACCAGTCAAGAAATATACGGCATGCAACTTTTTCATCATCATCATTATCATAAAGAAGATTTTTTACGCTATGAAGACTTTTCATTTTTCATGTAATTACACTGAGATTAAAAAGTTTGTTCTAATTTCTTCGGAGCAGATGAAATGAATTTAAAAAAATAGCAATTCCAGTTCAAGGGATTGTAAAACAAAAAAAAAAAAAGAATCTTTGGCTGGATTAATTTTTGGAAAGGCTAAAAGTGTGTAATGCATGTTTAAAACATTGGTATATAGGTACCTCCGGCAGCGGTCCATGAGAAAATTTTTGTTTAATTTCAAAAGACTCCCTGTACTAGATTTTTCATGTGGGGATGGCTCATACAGACTGCACGCGTACGTGTACATTTAGAAAATTAGACTCACTGCGATCGCTGATTTTTTTTTTTCCACCCGAACCCGATACTTTTCTCTTTCTCCGCCGTGAATTTATTTTCAATTGAGTTTTTCATACCAGGGTAAAAAAAAAGGGGAGTAAAGCGCAGTGCCTGCCTAGCTTTTCCACACGCGCGGTGAACGTGGTGTACATAGGTGGTATCAAATTATTTCAGAAGTGGAGGTATCGGGTGAATTTCTATCATAAGTGCGTTTGGCTCTCTCACAAAAAAAAATACTTTCGGGTCAAATTAACGTTTTTTTAAATTGCATATGCGGCTCGAATGAAAGTGCCGATGTGGTGCAGGTAAGGTGTGTGATACACACCCATTTTTAATGGAAGGTCAAGCGGTTTAAACAAAAAGTTTGTTTGATCAATCGTCGATGAAATGTGATATTTTTCTCGCACTGACACGACTTTGCTCTGCGTTGTTTTTTTTCAGTTAACAATATTCTCCGAATGAAAACGAAACATGATACATTACAACGAATCCGTATAAAAATACGATATTTGTTATTCAATTCGTACTTTTATTGCATCAGTTTATTGTTATCCATAAAAAAGAGAAAAAAAATATTTACGCTCCGATAAAATGTACAGCTTTTTTTTTATTTTTTTTATTTTAATGCGTAAAGTACTAATTTCACTTTAACCCACGTCACGACAAAGACCATATATAACACGAGACGTCTCGGCTGCAGTCACCGACGTGCCACCAGCAATTAGGTATACATCGCGGCTTTTTCTGAAAAGAAAAAAAAAAATCCGCACCCAACACCCAAAATTACGGAGGAACGATCAATAACCCCCACAGCGGGAGCGAGAGAAGCGAAAAATGAGCGAATGCGTGTGTTTTTCACCGCACAGAAATACGGTTGCCCCCGCGAATACATTGCGGAGGGGTTTACAGAGCCACAACTTGTTTCTCATTTAATACAAGAAGAGCCGAGTGGAGGAGGTTACCTCGCGAACAAGCGGCCAGGAGTAAAGCGCGCGCTCAGCAGTGCAGCGGCCGAGGGTCGAATAAAAGCGCGAAAGCGTAAAAAAAGAAAGAAAGGGAGCTAGCGGGGGGGGGGGCATGCAGTTGGGAAGAAAAACAAGAATCAGGCGATCCCTTTCGGTGGGAGGAGGGGGGAAAGGAAACGGAAGGAACTCCGCAGTACAGCACCGATCGCGCTATACCCGTCCGGCGTTTTACTTAGCGCACATAACTCCCTTTCGTGACCCCAATAGCACGTTGTGTAGCTAGTATATACGCGTATATACGTGTAAGCACGTCGGGGAGAGAAAAACACGGGAAAGCTCGTGTGTGCGTATATAGGACCAGCGGTGTCGTCTCGGTTGTCGAAACCCCCTCCCCGTAAATTGGACGATGGCCAAAGCTGCAGCCACCGCGTGCCCGCTTCTTTCCCCCCCCCCGCCATCCTTCTCCCTTTTGCTTCTTGTTCTTGGCCTATTTTTCTCTCTTTCTTTCCGCTTTCCTCGCCTTTTCTCCCCCCACCCCCCTCCGTTTTCCCATCGTGCTTCATTTTCTTTGGAACGGCCGACAGTAATTTATCGTCCGAGTTGTTTCGGCTTTTCTCGCGCGAGCGAGCTTACGGACTCTCTTACCTTCCGCGTCGATTTTCTATTGATTTCAACCCCCTATATACACGGAGATAATGGAACAAAAAAAAAAGAGCAACGGGGACAAATTGATAACTAGTGATTCGATCGCGTTCTCGTAGATATACACACGCTGTGCTGTAAGACTAAAACGTGCCAATACAGCGACACACCTTCGGTGGCTGCTCTCTCGTATATGCATAATATTCCTCGCTTTATTAAAAAGTAAAGAAAAAGAAAAAAAAAACAAAGAGGGGGGGGGATATGCTAGGCAGAAAAAGTAAATAAAAAACAGCGCATCCCGACGTCTCGAGGCGAGCCGGCCGGTGCGCCGCGGCTTATTATACACCGTCGTCGGCTGCTGAGGCATAATGCGCATGTATACGTACATATATATATGTATATATATTACCAGAGGTACCCGGGAAAAATGTATAAAGCGACGAAAGAGGAAATTGGGATGTATATATTATATGTATACTCTGGCGTTATAAGTACAGGGGCGCCTTTCAGTCTCTGCTTTCGTCTCGGCTCTCTCGAGCTTCGCGCGCATACACGCACGGGGACGCGCTCGCGCGAGCATAAAGCTCAGCACCTGTTACCTTCGTTCCCCGCGATTTTCGAGCTTTTCTCTGGGGCAGGTGTTACCAGAGTGTCTGCGGTGTATATGTATGTGCGAGCGAGAGCGCGTGTATGTATGTATGTATAGCATTTATTAAGCCATGGGACCACGTAAGGCTTCAAACATTAAGTACATGGTTAAGTACATAATCAGTACATTTGCAAGTATTACTTATTGTAGCTAATAAACGAAAATTTCATAGAGATAAGCTGAATTTTATATAACACAATTTAAATCGTAGGAAATAAATATCTGTTTACAAGAGTATAACGCAAAGTATAACGTAAAGTATGCCACTATAACAACCAGATTGGTGAGGATTGAGTAGATTGTTTCGTTCCAGATGGGAGTACAGCTGCTTATGGACCAATCGCTCGGCGACCAGAAAGCATGTCAATATTAAAATCCCCAGTTATTACAATATTGTTATAGGTATGTAAAAAAGCAGATAAAGCAGCAAAGAACAAACGGGGGAAAACGCCATTCGGACGTCTGTATACAATAGCAAAAAGCAGCCTTTGTGAGCCAATTAAAATTTCAGTGATCAAAAATTCAGGGCTATTATCAAATACCGAGTCAGATGCAGAAAGAATAGTGATAGAATATTCCATGCGCTCATACAAACAGACTCCGCCACCCTCTTTACCCGTTCTATCATTGCGAAATATATTATCAAGGTTAACGATGGAATCATCGATTATTGGTGAAAGAAAGGTTTCAGAGACCCCAATTATGTCGTAATCGGCCGAGTTAATTTGGACGACAATTTCGTTAAAGTGAGTTATCAAGCGATTCGCGTTCACATGTCCGATTTTCAGTGCAGGCTTACTCGTAGAATCACTAATAGGACTGTTGAGTTTTGCAGTCAAGGTACTTGATTGGCGTCATTACGTAGAGGGAGCCCCCGACGAAAGTGCTTGCAGATCCATGTCTGTATGGATAGGAATTAAGTCAGAGTTTATTGTTCTACGCATACACACTGTTTGATTTGAAATTGTTGGAAACGCGTAGCCGAGCTGCTTGTGCGTCCTGACTGCCTTCCTCCACAGCGAGTAAACCTTAGGGGGTAGTAGCGGGTTCACGTAGATTGGAGCATCGCCGCCTGAACCAAAGATATCGATTGATTTCTTTTTAGCGAGCCTCCATAAGTGTTCAACTATTTCGTCACGGGTTTCATTTGAGCTCATTTTTACTAATACTCCCCGCGTAGAAGAATTATTTACGGTCTGAGACTGCGAAGCAGATTTTTTTTATGGTGACTATTCACGACATCTAACAATAAAACGCTCACAATCGGTACACTCAAGCACAGATAGGACACAATTTACAAGTTGCTCTTTTGATAGCGACACAATACTCGGGACTCCTGATATGATGAATTCGATATCAGCCTGAAGACAAGTCCGGGCCTGCAATATGGACGTTTCCAGTGCATCGAAGCGCTGCGATGATATAGCAAGATTCGACTTATTTATAATTGATCGAATCTAGCCATAATGTCTGCCACAGAGAAGCTTGAAGAATCTTTCGAATTGCCATTAGCCATATTTACTTCTATCAAATTATTAGAGCTTTTTGATGAGGACGCCGAAAGTCGTCTATTTTTTGTTGGGTTCGCAGGTTCTGGGGAAGATGAGTCCTGATTTCTCTTTGCGCTACGGGAAACCGCAGGAGTGAAATTTGTAAAAATAAGATTACTCTGAATATTTGTACAAGGCAGTGCGATAGCACAGCAAAAGAAAAAAGAACTTTTCTCTTCAAGTTTACAATGATCCCAACTTTGATGTGTACACTTTAGATGGAAAGGTTTGGAGCAGGCCGAGCAACGCACACGCCTATTGATGCCAGTAGCAGAGAACTTAGACACCTTACAAGAGAAGCACGATTTCCTTTGCATAATACATGGGCGGATTTAACAATGTATAGGTGTAGAGTAGTGTATTATTATAAAAACAGAGAGAATACACGATGATCAGTAAGGCACTACGGATTCAAGACGAAGCAGAAAGAAAACAAAACAAACAGAGGGAGAAGTAAGGTTTATACGATTGAAACTATAAAAACAAATGTATATGATAAAGAAACTAGATAAAGAAATGAAAATGGTGATGTGCGCCTATGATAAAAGTAAAAATAGTAAAAGTAAAGTCTGTGGATTAAGGCAGTACGAGCTAAACTTATTCACTATTGTTATGTCACTTAAGTGTCTCTTAAATAATGGTTAAAACAGTATAAAGTATGTGCGTGTGTGTATGTGCGAGCTTTTTTTTCACTCCCTTTTCGACCAGGCAGGGAAAAGGGGGGGGTAGCCGATAATGCGATTTGGCCCGTTGCTCCAGGCGAGGACGCGTATATCCGCGACTAATGCGCTTTATTTGTGGTACTCTCTCTCTCTCTCTCCGTTGTAGCGGCAGAGTGCTGAAATGGGGTTTCCGCGAATATGGGCACCGCGCTCGGCCCACCCCTGACTTCTATCCCTTCTCTACTCCAGCACCGGTGTCGGGTACGAGTGAGGGAGTTTTCAATTATTAAAATATACCAAGAGCTTCGATGATTCGGTGCTTCCGACGCCTTTACCCAATCCCACCTTTTTTTTTTTTTTTTTTTTTTCTTTTCTTCTCAATTGGCTTTTGGGATGCTCGTTTTTGTCTGATCGCGGGTTGGATTAACTCCGAACTTTCGGTCGTTTCGTTTCGGACGGGTTAATTTTATTTTATCCGCATTAGTATTTTGCGCAGAATTTTTTCAGGTGAAACAAATCACGCGCAACTAATGTTAATTAGAGTAAACTGTGTACTACTGTGTAAGTGTACCATTGCACGTGAAGTGGAAAAGTGTCAACCTGATCAAGCGAGAGGCTGCAAGAGATAATGATAACTGAGAACTTGAGTATACTAAACTTACTGAAAGTGACGCGAGTCTATTGTACAAATATGGAAATCAAACGAGACTATTTTAATTATACTTTAGTGATTATATAATCAATAGTAAATTGATCAAAAGAGGAGATTTTGTTTAAACTGTAGGATGATACAAAAAGCACAATAAATCCTTGACGTAAACTGAAGATTGAGTTTATCGAATCAAATAAAAAGGGAACAAAAATTGATACACGAGAATAAACTTTTGGCAGAGCTAACGTAAAGTAAGAGCAAGCAAAAAAAAAAAAAAAAAAGGACTTTGTGGTGATGTGGGTGCGACGTAAGATATACGGCTGGTCGAATATCGATATCTCTTCCGTTTCTACGTGCACTCGCTACACTTTTTTTTTTCTCCATTATTTGCTTCTGTACCGCTGTTGCTTCGATGATGATGCATCTACCGTTACTTTGGATGTATGAACGAGCGAGTAAGATATCTGAGATTAGATAACGAAAAAAGTTGTCTCCTTACAACAATTGAGACGTGCTGTACGATAAATATCACATTGGGATGTATCGTAACTGAATGCGATCGGAGCACTTGCGACTAATGTATTGTAGAAATTGGAAAAAGAATTTATGGATCCCCGAGTAGGGACAATCCTCAAGATTTTTTTACTTTTCAATTTCTCAAATTTCACTTGCCCGACACTTTATTATCCCCATCAAAGTTTTCCCTATATGCGCAGATCTTTTTACTTTATACAAACAACTTGCGAATGTGCATCCTTGCTTTAGGTAGTTCCAATACTTGGCAGTAAATTATGACTTTATTATTTGGAGTTCTAAAATCTTTATGGCAATGAAAACCCTACGCCAAATGAGACTCGAAGCGAAAAAAAAAAAAAAAAAAAAAAAAGGTACGTGGGTGCGCATCGAGTCCGGGTTATTGATATCGCTTTGGGTAAAAAGTGAGGCCGTTAGCGATAGGGGGATCAGCGTTTTTACGAGCGGATATGCCGCTTCCTAATGCATATACTTACTTATAGGCGTCTCGCTTCCGAGTCCCTCGATTATATTATCCCTAACTTGAGGTAAGCTCCACCATCGGCGATATAAAATTTCGATTTTCACCTCAAACGATTTGTTGAATTGTTATAGAATTACGAGTTTTTCCCAATAATAGCTTTTTGATTGTAAAAACTTTTCGAATTATGAACAGTTAAGCTTACGAAATTCAATTAAAATTACCACAAAGTTAATGCTGAAAACTAATTGCGTAATCTATAGCAGCAGTGTAAAAGGATGTACCAGCATATGAGACTTACCATATTTCAAATGTAAAGTTATACCTGACGTAAGAATAACAATTTTACATTTACTGTTACTCTGCAAATCAGCTTCAAAAGCCATATAAAGTTTACTTAAAAAAAAAATCTAAATAACAAGTTTTTTTGTTTTTTTTCTTTTCTGATTATCAGACAGTGATTTGCAATGTTACATATACGACCACTGTAAATTTTTCAAAGCCAAACTTAAAAAACCACCAAGAGATTGAATATTCGTTATAAGCAGATGCATGTAAGAAAACAAAAACCAAAAAGGACAGACGAGGTAGGCACCTCTTAATTCAAAAGCATCAAGAGAGGGAGGGAGGGATGTGTAAAGCATGTGCGTATCCGACTCGAGGCGTAAATATCGGACGCAAATGCAGATGAGGGAAAAATTGCTCACGCGCACCCGTACACGTGTAAACTCGTATGCATATACTTACCCATACCCATCGGATCAAAAGGGAGTAGGAGAAAGAAAAAAAAAAAAAAGACAAATACAGCGAGGAGAAGCATACGAGCGTAAGAGGGAAAAGCATGGAAATAGAAATGCGGCCGCGAGATTGGGACGAGGCAAATTGCCGACGCGAGAATAATACGACGACGCGTTCTCGAAATTCGTATCGCGTCAACGCGCCCTTGTGAAATGTGTGCACTAGTGTTATACATGCGAATCTGTGTATAGGTAATGGTAAACTCAGATTTTTTTTTAATTTTAAGTAAATTTTTACTTGTTTAACCACGACTATTGCAATTACGTTTTGCTCACACGAACATATGTATATCATACAGCAATATGTATTCTTTAGACAAGGCAGAGAGAAATTTTATTTAAATGTAAAACTTAAACGCTGTGCAACATCCATTCAAACGATATCTTTTCCTTTGTTTGCAAAAGACATCCGTTAATTGTACCATTAGCTAGAACAACTATAGTATCTGCGTGTACGCTCTGACAAATTCGTTGAATTAATATTTTAATTTTTTTAATTTTTCAACAAAAGCGCGATTGTAACATGTGCTCTGTTTTAAAAGAGATACCGTTTCAGCTGAAATACAGTTTATTAGCGTGATACGTGCATATGTGATGCAAAAAAAAAGAGCGAAAGAGGTTGGATGAAAAAAAAAAAAAAAGAACTTCCTAAACGAAGATATATGCCCCCCTAGGAGTATAGGGAACGGGACGATGACGAGGGTGTTGTAGAGGAGGAAAATGCAACTTTGCTTATCACCACGAGCCGTGAGCCGGAAAACGTATGAATTTTAAAACCGACGGCAAACATGAATTTTAAGAAACGAAATTCACCCTCCGGAATGTGTGCGCACACGCGCTGTCTTGAAAGAGAGTACCACCCCGTTACAAGCATGACACACTCGTTGTAATGATATTTGCGAGTTTAAAGTGGGCGAAACGCCTCCACTCCCCCCCTGTATTATGTATTTACTTATGCATTTTTTTGAAAATCTTGAATAAAAGTCGTATGCCATTGAATTTCAAAGTATACATGACAAATACACGAGCTAAAAGAGATGAGTCTCGTTGAAAAACAAGTTGGCAAAAGTATTTTAACTTTCGTTGTACCGGGACAACAAAGGCCATGATTTCCGCGAATCGAAATTCGTCTTTTCCCTCAAAAAAGGGAAAACGTGCCCTCCGATCTCGCGCTTCGTTGCTCAAAAACACCCGAGTCAAAAGCAGAGACGTCCCAAGAAATTTTTAAAAAAACTTTCAATTTCCCTCGGAGCATCACGTCTCCTCGCATCGACCTCTTTTCCCCTTTTTCCGCTCCTCTTTCACGAGCGGCCCTTAAAATAAGGTTACAAGGTCGTAAAATTTGGTTCCCTCGAACGAGCCGGAGACAGCTCTTAGGGGATATTCCTTGAGACGCGTCCTTTCGAAATCGAAAACTCTGACGGTGAGCAAAAATAACTACGTCGTGCACATATGGAGTAAAACATTCCCCGCGCGCCTACATGCATATTGTACAATGATCCTATATAAATACACCAACGGGTATACACGAGCACGTTCGCAGCTATACCGTATGTAGGGTTACGATCCGCGAGAAAAACGACAGAGCCGAGCGCGTGTCTCGCGTGCAATACTTGCATTGTCGGATACGATCGAAAAGAAGCGCGAGGAGGAGGAGGAACGCGCTCTGAGAGCCACCCCCCCCCCTCTCTCTGTGACACTGTTTTTGTGCATTTCCTCTTTTACGTTGTTTTTTTTTTTTTTCTATTTTGTTTGTCCATTTGCTTTGTCGCGCGGTGTACGCGTCTCTCTTCCGTCACTTTCCTCGTTGTCTTTTTGCTTTATCACGCTGACACGCAACGACGGCGAACTTTGTGCTTCTTCGGACCCACACTTTGTTAGGCTGTTGTCGACCCGTGGCTGACCCACTTTTTTTAAATTTCGTTAACGAGAAAAGCACAAAGAACCGAGGGGTTGGAAAGTGCGCAATTATCAACGCGTAGGAAAGTGTTGTGTACACCTGTCGTATGGAAGTAATTATTATATTCCTTTATTTTTCCCCCTCTAGAATATACGGATATTCCTTTGGAAAGTACCGGCGTTGCAGCTCGTGCATAGGCGAATAATTGAAAAAAAAGCGCCTACTCGACTGAAATTTCACGCATCTCGAGCTTTTTTTTTTTTTTTTTTTTTTTTTTTTTTGTTCCATTCTGCGTTTGCCCAACAGCAGCAGCAATAATATAGTTTCAACGCAAACAAGAATCACGCGGCCCCGAGCAAAAACTATGCCGCGCGCGCCTTTTATTTTTCTTGCCCTCTCGAGCGTCCCGGCAAGCTCGCCGTCCTTCGCATTTCCATTCGTATACCACCGTCCTTTCCCTCACCCCTCCAACAGCACCAGAGAGGCCGCGCTCCCTCCTCCAACGCTTGTTTTTCTTCCACGCCGTGACTGCTTTATCCCACCGTATAGCTCCACTCCCCTCGCCTCTGCCCCCCCCCCCCCGAACTACTGTTCCTCTGTTTTCTTTCCCTCGGTGCTCCGGGTGGTTCTCCCTTTTCATATCCACACGCACTTGTAATGTGTTTACACACCCCGGCAGTTGGTGCATTCGTCCGATGTGGAGGAAAGCTGCACTTACATCCCCTCGGATGTACACCTTTTACGCGTATAAGTGCCCAACCTCGTGGGGTTGGTCCTGTAAACTCATAGAGTCTACAACCATGGGTTTTGGGATCATTATTTTCTCTTTTTGCTATTCCTTATGATTAGACCAATCAGAGTATTGCTATACTTTCCTCTGCGTTTACATATACGTGTAATTAAAAAAAGAGAAAAATGCTCATACATAGGATTTTACACTCGACAGCACGTGATTATTGATTTTGGGGATGTAAGTGAAAAGAAAAAAAAAAAAAAGTATCTACTTGCAAACGTGCACTGCACTAAAAAAGTTAACTCCCACGCGTGGGTCGGTGTAATGCACGTTACCCGAGCGACATAATACCCACCAAAGTGGCTCGAAATCCGGTTTTTAGTCCCCATCAGCGTGTTTAATGGCCTTTCATGATTACGCTAATTTCTCTGGTCCCCCGGTTACGGTGTCTCTTTCTCCGCACTTGTACACACGTACACGGCAAATGTACTCGTCACACAGAGGGACTGCTTCCGTGTCTCTTGTCCTCCTCCCCCTTCTGTTCTTCGTACGGCATCGCGAGAGATGTTTTACCACGACCCTACTTTGTACGACGACAAATCGCCCAAAGCCTCCGTGAAGACCAAAAAGCCGAGATTTATGGATTTTTCAGCCGATAATGAATAGTACCCCCCACACATGTATATGCGCCTATAGGTACATACTCCATCTGTCTCGAGACACCTTATTTAGCGAAATAAAAGTAAACTCCTCGTAATGCAGATCCACACACACGTGTACAATATTATTTGGCTTACCTTCTTGTGGAAATCGTACCAAACATGCCTTGGATCCCCACAAACGCTTGTAATGCTTTAAACGTCCCCGAAACCATCCAACTCCGCCCACCCTCCCGATACACCCAAATAGGGCATCACCGACCAAGCGAGTCTCCAATTGTTTGTCCTTAACCAGCTCAACAACCCATACGCGCGTACAAACCCCCCATACTCTAAACGCGCGCATACAAACATATAACTTGACGCTAATGCCCATCCCCCCCCGCGTGACGACGGAGCACTCGCGTTTAGATGGGACCAAGTGTCTACCAGGTATATGCTATATTGTGCAGACACACTGTATGTACCGGAGTAGACAGATTCGGAATCCACGCGAATCTCCTCTCGCCCTCGGGCTGCGAGTTGGGTATGTGGCCGGATGCGTATATATATATTATACCCTCCGACGCCCCTTGTGCAATGAGTATACGTATATAGTACGACCGCGCACGTAAGACCAACCGCGACGACCTCATTTCTCATCCAGCCCTTCCACTATAAATGTCCTCCAGTGTCCGGGGGATGCATCTCAACTGCAGGGGGAAAGAGAAACGCACACACGGCAAATCCGTTAATCTGCAGCTATATACAAGTGTGTATGTGTACAAGGTGCACGGTATCGCATATTAGGACAATCGGATCGCAACACGTTGTTGTTCGAAGGACCCTTGTGTATACACACACTTTGTGCTATCCCCCGCCCTCCCCTGATTCCTTTGTTTCTCTCTTTGCTCTCGTCGTGTGTACAAGTCACAAAAGGTGGAAATCACCCCCGAGCGAGGTTCGATCGTTTGCGGCTATACAATTATTATATATACATCACCGTCGTTTGCTTTGAACCTGCGAAATGAATGTACGTATATTTTTTAAAACATGTATAGCAATAAAAGCTATTTTCTTTTTTCCAACTCCATTGGATGTGACTTGTTTACTTGAGTCTATCGTATTCGAAAAACCTTGAAAAACAAAATACCCTTAAAAGGCGATAAAAGCCGAGGCAATCCTGCAGAGGACATATTATGACTCGTGCCTTGTTCAACATTGTATACCTCATCTGGATCATACATGAGAAAATTGAGCGATAATTTTGCGCGAATTATCCCCCACATCCCACCACGCGTAAGTATAAATTCCGGTATATACTGCCACACATTTCTCTTCTCTCGTAGACACTCCAATCGACCCCCCCGTAAATTGATAATTTGTTCATCCGCGCGGCTGTGCGTAGGGTTACACGTATAGGTTCGGCGAATAAAAATAAGCATTATCACCCGGTGCTAGAGAGAGAGTCAAAGCTCACCACCAGACGTGTATTACAAACAAACATATTTATATTACCTACAGGTAGCGGAAAAGTTATATAAAATAAACAAGTATAGGTATGTAGTTTGATTCGGTTCCCATATACGGACAAACACATTGGGCGCATAAACGCCGCGGGGGAAGGAGGAGAGGATGGCAACGCGATGATATTCCAGCAGGCCATTAACGCAATTAGCATCAAATACAAATATTGGACGAAGGCCATAAATTGAATCGACCCTGTGTAAATAATATAGGAGCCTGATGCCGACAACGCACCGCCTCCACGGACGCCAGGGGAAATCAGACGAGCCCAAAAATTATGCGCCGTGTTTATGCAAAGGATTTAATGACACTGAAGTTCGGAACGTTCCGGGAACGAAATTTGAGAATTTAATTAATCACTTTAAAACGTAGCAAAAATGCTTCAGAACAACTGAAAGTAGCTTTAAAGACTACTACTAAAGATATATTATATAAGTCGTAAAAAGAATAATTTTCCATAATTATACCCGAACCCAGAATTATCATGTATGTGCCTATGATAGCTTTACTACTCCTTCAAACTTCTGGCTTTCGTAACTAAAAAATCAAATTAAAGGCCCCGCTTAAAATGATAAAAATTGTTCATTATTATGTAAACAATAAACAAAAATTAAAATAACCGGGAAAAATCGACAGTCACAGTATGGGTAAGGGCTGCGCCGATTTTGGCGAATTGAACTTTTGGCACGGGATATAGGTATATGTATTGAATCACGCCGAGTTTGTACACCTACTTACTGTTGTGCTGAAACACGCGAGCTTCTTTCTGTTCCTTTTGTGGTATAAATACCAAAAAATTATGTATTGTAAAGTTACGCAATGTCCCCATCATAATCTATGAGGACATCAAAACCACTTGGTTACCGAGTCCTTCTGGAAGTCTTTTAAAAATTTAGGTACCTATATAGACATCTCCTATCTACCTGCATCTCGATCCTGAGGATCGTAGCTCGCTATTACTTTTTTTTTCATTTCCATGCTGGCAAATACACGTATCTCGTGATAGACATGACCACTTCAACGTCCCCAAAACCACGGAGAAGATGATTGAAACCTCAATACTACAACTAAAAATAAAGAATATCTTCGTACACCTTTAGACAATGGACATCAGAAAAATAGAGAAATCTAGAGAGAGAGAGGGAGCTCATCTGCTCGGCCAAAGGGTGTGCGACGAAGGGCAGAGCTCGTGGTTAGCGAGACAATGACCCCTTTTTCCAAAATGGCCAAACACAGCCACATGTGTCCGTTGCGGACTATCGCGGCTCCCGAGCTCTAAATCAACGTTCAGCATAATAAAACCCCGACAAAGGAGGAGGAACATCGGGGATCAGACGCGGCACTTTAATTAATCGCCATCGCCCTCTCGAGCCCCTCCGTTCTTTTTTCCTTCTCCCTCTTTATCTTTTCGATCGGAACAGAGGGGATAGGTCACAACTTGTGGAATCTCAACTATCCGCGAAAATGGATCGCCACGGACAAACGGGATTTTTATATATACGCGGCTCTCTATATCTATCTGTGGGGCGCGTGATGGATGAGCCGGCCACTCGGTTTCCGATGGCTCGCAAACTGCCTTTGAGAAGTGGAATTTCCCGCCCCCACCCCCTCAACAATCAATGAAAGCAAGAAAAACGCGCCCGGGGTTATATTTTCCACCTGCGACAATTGAAAAAAACGTCACATCGGTGGAGAGGTACACACGACCTACACCAGAAAGTAGGTACATAGAGGACAGTGATTTTTCTCTCCAAGACTCGGACTGAATGCTATACATATATGTATGTATACGTACAATCTTTCCTATAAGGCCTTGATTCGTGACTGCAATTGCGATATAGTTTTATCGTAGGTAACGTCCCTTGGTTGGGAAAAGTTACTCTGCGATTGCATGAGCCCGCGATGGGAATTAGAGCAGTGAATGGTTTGCTTTTGTGGCCGGAGGATTTCTCATCGGGTGGATCTCGGGAGCCATCGGTTTATCCAATCTACCACGGTTTTTTTTCCCCCCACATCTCGCGAAATTTATAAGTCCAAGTATCATCGGAGAAGGAACGAGCTCACCGGCGTCGCGAACAGTAGTCACTTTTTACCTCTTCTTCGCGATGCACACGTATACAACTGTAATTATTATTTAACTGTACGCGGACGAAAGCAGCGACGAAAGAAACGTCGCGTCGTTATCTTGGGAAGTTGCGAGGAATGAAGAGCAAAAGTAGGGGGGTGGATATCGCATTGTTCGTTAACGCGCGCAACTCTGTGGCTCATCCTCGTGGACACGCTTCTCTCATTGTTTCGCGTTTTTCGCCCAAAGAGTTTAATACATCCCCCGATGTCATGTACACCCCGTGTATCCCTCCCCCCGCCCCATTGTCGGGACGCGTCGCATTGTGCTCATTTACACGTTTTCTTTCCTTCAATCCTTTGGATGGTTATAATGAGCGCTGGGGTTTTTGTTGTTTGTCCGCGTCAAGATATCCGGGGATGTACAAATATATATAGACGCGCGTGGAGACGAGGACAAAATATTTTTCGATAACGAGCTCGACGGGCAAGAAAAACAAAACAATAACACCCACACAAGGGTTTAATGAAAAAAAGAAGAAGAAAAAAAAAAAAACTCTCATTAAGGGCACGAGACGGAGTTATGTGCCAAGGGGGGGGGGGAATCTTCCATACCCGTAAGTGGCAGTGCCTCGGTGAACCTCCAAACGTGAGCATTTGAATGCACACGGCATAACATTTGCAGCGTGTATACTCGTACGGCGAAGCCAACATCTCATTTCGCTCGATACTCTGCTGCGGAAGTAGATGTGTACACGTACGTATATATGCTTTAGCTTGATGGACAGACCGTTTTCTCCCAGCCAAAGCAGTTTCTTCCTCAGCGGTGTGTATGCGTA
The DNA here is from genome assembly GCF_036245765.1 of Copidosoma floridanum. Taxonomy (NCBI): domain Eukaryota; kingdom Metazoa; phylum Arthropoda; class Insecta; order Hymenoptera; family Encyrtidae; genus Copidosoma; species Copidosoma floridanum. The sequence goes on from NW_028321890.1 coordinate 34,874,729, forward strand.
TTATATATACTTGCTTGCGGTAGGTATATACACGGGCAAAATCGCCCACGAGGCACGGGCTCTCGAGAGGAGTTGTAAAATCAGCTGCGGCGTCAGCGGAAAAGGATGTGTGTATATATATACATACATACACGTGGTACAAGGTGGCGGGAGCGAGTGATTGGCCGCTGCTTTGATAAGAGGAGGAGAGGGACTCTTTTCGATTTACAAGCGAGCGAGGGTGGCTCGGTTCGGTTAAGAAGTAAGGGCGCCGAAATTGCTCGCTATGGAAGTTTTCGTTTGCGCCGCACGTCCTGTTTTTTATCTCGCGCTTGTATGCAATTTCGATGGGACGATAAGTACACGTGTGGGGGGTATACATCGCCGTAAATTTCGCAGCTACGAATGTGGTTTGGTTTTTCTAGCCAATGTACGTGTGTGTGTGTGTGTGTGTGAGGTGATAAGTACAACCACAACGGTCTGGTATGGTAATTCACGCCTCGCACTCTTCACCCCAAAGTGATGTATATATGTATACGTACGATGTAGGCGATGATGACTTGCCTTTGTCATTAATTAACGAACGAGCTCGAAATATTATGGTTCAGCACCTGGGACCACGTATGCATAGTGTTCTTGGTGGTAATTGGTCTCGCTCCGTTACATCCGCAGTGTCACGTATCATACGAGTGGTACATATACTAAACGGTGTGGTCTCCCGACAAGTTGTGCTCCGTGTTGCCGGTCTTTTCTGTATATTTGATGTGTATTCACAACATGAGATGTACACCAACCTGTTAGGTACACATTTTAAGGGGCCCAAAGTTGAGGTCGACTTTCGTTGTCGACGTGCACGGAACGACTACCTACTCCTTCTGTATTTTTTGTGGCATTGTTTTTCAACGAGGGTCAAAGAAAAAAACGTAGGAATAAATTTTCAAACTATAGACTTGCATTGCATTCGATAACTCGTCGATAGGGCCAAGATAATATTTTAATTTGTTCCCCGCTCCTGCTATACGTATTTTCCTTCAGACGTCGTTTTTTCAGTAGAACAGAATTAAAATAGTCAGACAAACTCATGATCGACCTCATTCGCCGCACACCTTTCACGCGTGGAGGGTTACAAAAAAAAAAAAAAAAAAAAAGAAGAAAAGAAACAACGTGTCGCGAATTCATACCTTCGTATATAAATGAGTGTCTCGTCAATGCCCCTCCACGAATGTATCCATAAACGCTATCCATGTGCCTCGACGCGCGCGTCTCCCATCACGTCTCCGTGAAGTAAAACAAGTGCAAAAGCATGTCTCCACCCTCCCCCCGGCCCCTCCAGATTCCTTCATACACGAAAGTGCACACGTGACGCGAGGAACAACCCACCCTCATCTCCGAGGAGCCCAGGATGAAAACTTATCGAACGGCGAATGAAACATAACCCGATTCCGTGCACCTGATGTATCGGATCGACAGTACATAGACAGTTGGCGGAATTGCGTCGTTGTCTCGAGACGCGTGTACACCCGACCCCCGATGTATCTCTCCCAGGCACACATGCCTCATCTTTATCCTATTTTCACGTCAATCCGACAAACACTCCCTCCCAACCAACCCACGTTGTATATAAATGTATCTTTCTTTTTCCATTTATTTCATTCCTTTGTATGGCGCTCGTTCGTTCTCGTGCCTAATCCTTTGTCAAGCTCTGCTGATCAGTTTCGCTGTTATATGGCGTACACGCATCTTCTTGCTGTTCCATAATCGCGCGCCTTGCGTTACTTCGGTATTTTGTAACCAATTGCTGGCAAACGGGTGGAAAATCAGAGTGACGGGAGGTGCGATTTGTTTGTTCCCTTCAAAATCCGTTAGTACCTCCATGAGCATTTATACACGTGTAAGCTCACATATCGAGCGTCTACAATGTTGGCTTCGGTCGCGCGGATATGATTCGACCGTTGCCGCAAGCGAGGCTGAAAAGCGATCGGTGAGTTGGAAAAATGATGGCGTCAGGTGTGTGTTTTCCGAAAAATCGATTTGCGAAAGACGGGAAGAAAAAGAAAAAAAAAAAAAAAAAAGATCAGTGAACCCTTTGATTAGCACCAAGGTGAGAAGCGCTGGAGGGGGGGGGAGGGGGAAGGATCACTTGTGTGAGAAAAGTTCGCGGCAAACGGGAAACGAGTTGGAGAAAGGAGAAGCTCGCACGAGCGGAGTTTGGAAATAAGGAGTTGGAAAGGACGACGAGAGACAAGAAGGAAGAAAGCTCCGCAGCCATTATAGGGGTGTGTGGGGGTATGAATAGTCAAGGGAGAGAGAGAGAGAAAGTCTATACATACATACATGTATATAGGAAGAAGCAGTAGTAATGCGGATAGAGACGGATGTAGCTTGTTAGGGGATGAATGAAAAGTTGTCAGGGCGGTCCAATTAACGTCAACTCTTCGAGGGAAGCTTACCAACGGTTTACAAGCAAAATATGTGCGCGCGTGTGTGTGTGGGTGTATAAAAGGGAACGACGGGCAGGGGGAGAAGCGTATATATACAAGCGTCTGCTCGTCGCTTTCCTGAAAGCCCGGGCTTTCCCTTTCGCGCATACAGTTACAGCTCTGGCCTAGAGGGTCCATCTCGACTCCCTTGCAGACATCGGCATCGAGTCGCTATTCTCCAGCTATTGAAAAAAAACTACGATAAACTAATGACCCCAAAAATAGTGACTTCTCGGACGAACCACATACACTCACCGGTTACAGCTGAACCACGCAATCTCGATCGGGATGGCCATATTTACATGGGGGTAAGAGGGGGGCGCGTGAATTATTCCGCGGACCGAAAAATTTACAACACCAGCTCGCTTGGATTCCGAAATGTTTACGTCGTGGTTCCCGGTGACGTAGAGCGCTACGCGTCGAACACGAAAATTCGGGGATAAGGGGGCCTTTGGTGGTGCACCTTTCTTTATTACTTCACTCTCACTTTTTACTATTACACGTTATTCACACGCGTACATCGGGATTGTGCCCTGACCCTGAAAAAACGCTGTTGTCAAAAAATTGATATAAAATTGACGAAATGGGTTCGCATACGGTACATGTACACGTATGTACAAGTGACATTACGCACAATTTGAATTTCAAAGCAGCCACCTCCGCAGATACACACATCGCGATTACGTACTTACGCGCTCGAACAGCATTATACGTATATCCTGGGGGCATCGTCATCTTCGGTGGCGCGAGTGGGGGTATACGGCGCGGATCATAAATTATTCAAGCGACGACGCCTCGCCCGAGGGAAAGCAGAGGACAGGACATCTTCGTATGTACAAATGAAAATTCGTGCTCTCGTTTGTTCGAAAAAAAAAAAAAAAAAAAAAAATTTATTGTTATTTCGCTGTACTTATATATTACACCTACCGGAATCCGATGTACCTATAAACCCGAAATCCAGTGCAGAGGAAGAGCTCGGGGGACAAGGGGTACGTCTCGAAGTATAAATCCGGGAGACGTTTTCCCTCGTTGGGTAAAAGCACGGGAGAAGGACGATGGGTCTCGTTAAGCAAATTAAATGCACCACCCCCTACATCTTCTTTTATTCCGCGCGAGCACTTACTTTAGAACGAGAGCAAAGGATCGCGAGGGCGCGACGTTTTTTTTTTTTTCTTCTTCTTCCTCTTCCGTGTATATCATATAGCTGTTATCTTCTTCGTCATTCTTTGTATTCCCTAGCACGAGCGCGCAGAGGATCTATAGGTATATATATATATATAGGTACATAAAAATATGTGCAAGGCGAACGAATACGCGGAAATTTGTACCGTACGTACATGTGTATCTATATGTACGTGCAGTGTAAAGACAGACCAGGGCTCTATAGTGTATAGGTAAAGTACCTATATACATATATATTGGAGGAAACGCTGAGAGCTTGGCCCGAGCGATAATGGCCTTCTGGAAGTATAAGCGATTGTCTCTCGCAGTGTATAATAGGTACGGTGGCTCACCCAAGGAAGGTGGCAAGGGGGACTTGATTTGCGATCAGGATTTCCTTCTTTTTTTCCCATAGATTGCGGAGGTGCCTTAATTTTGATAAAAAAAAAAAGAAAGAGGTCAGTATTGTAGACTATGCGACTAAAATACACTTGTACAGAGTTTTTTTCTTCTACGTTTTTCTCACTTTTTTCGCGGTGACGAAAAAATAATTTGTGAGAAAAAAATAGCTACCTATGTAGGTAAATCACTATTACAACCCCAAATCAATGCTTTTCATAATAATAATAATACAGCATAATGACCGTAGATAACGTGACTGCAAGCTGTACGTCATTGTTTTGGATTAATTATAAAGTAAGAAAAATTTGTTACTCAAACTTTATGAGATACACGATAATGAACCTTACATTGCTGTATCATTCGACAGAACTCATTCCATCCAAACCGAGAGTGTACCTATTCTTCCACATACACGCAACATCCAGTACGGCACAATGAAAACCACGTATATATGTATATGCACAAGTGCACCCTTTCGCTTTATTCACACTAATAAATAAAACGAAGACAGGAGAGAGAGTAACAACCCTCGGCTACACCCACACACGGGCATACCTAAGCTATTCATACAGCCCAGAAATCTCCGACTCGACACTTGGGCATTTATCTCGAGCGAAATTGGGTTAACATCGAAGAGGAGGAGGAGAGAAAAAGAGCCGGTGCCCCGAAGGCTTTCGGCCGCGGGGCCCCGCTGGGACCAGACCGGCGCACCGTGGCGTCCCCCCCCCCCTCCCTCCTCATGACGGGGTGAATTTAAACGAGCTATTTCTATCTCGCCGTATACATATCCCTCCCATCTCTCTCTCTATCTCTGTCCCCGACTCAACCCTATACTATCTCTCACCCCCATCCCCCTTTGCTGCGTTCATTGCCGTTATTAGCATAACTCGCCATTTTTAACCTTTACTCTCTCTCCCCCTCTCTCTTTTCCCTCGAGCTTTGATTCTCGCTTTTCCCCGTATCGCAACCCTCCGTAGCTGGTTCTCCTTTTTTTTCCTCCTCTCCCCCGATCCACGTGTCGCAAAAAGCTCCGTTGAATACTTTAATACGCAATTTTCAGCCCTCCATCAATGGCCAATTATGCTCCTCGACGTGTGTTGTACGCTGGTGTGTATACTCGGCATTTTAGCGATGTTCAATTTTAATTTTTTTTTTTTTTTTTTTTTTTTTTTCAATTTACAACCCCTCATGTGCAATTTTGTTGAGAGCGGAATGTTGGCCAGATTGTTTTTATCATATGATCCGTCATTGAGTGACAATCAATCCTACGTCTTCTTCTCTTTTCGTTACACCCTCGTAATCCCAAGTTATCCGTCCCATGACTCCACTCGAATCAATGAACGTCATCAGCCGCGCGCACGATTTGGGGAGTATATAGCCTGTATAACCGCGATATCAGCAATTTAGGAAAGGTCCTGGTTAAGGAACGGTGCCTATATAACTTAGCTTCGGGGGGGGGGGGGAGTTACGAGCGCTGTTTCATTATGCTGGACACGCATCGAGTCCTGTCTCCAGTGCCACTGTATATCCACCCCGAGGTAAAGGGGGACTATAATCGTCACGCGATGGTCGTTCGTTTTCGAAAATTTTTTATGGCCCATTACGCCGTGATCGTGTACATGTGCGCACAGAGATAACGGCCAGGGAGACGTGTAATAGTTTTCCCGGCGAAACCGCAAGGGTTGTGGAATGGTCACTGGCGCTGCACGTTGTGTCGTATTATTGTTGGCGCATCGATGCGCGTGGAATTTAAATTATTTTTATGAATAAAAAACAATGGGATTGGACTTTTATTACTTACAGGGAGGGAAAAAAACAACAGCTGAATGAATGAAAAGAAAAAAAAAGGAAAGTAAAATTGTAGTGGTGATAAAGAAAACTTGACGGAGCAGCACATATATAATACGCGAGAAAGGCGTAACGAGCCGAGAGGTCTGGTCGTCCAGCTCTTTCTGAAAAGTGCATCGGCGAAAAAAAAATGGAAGGAGATATAAAAAAAAAAAAAAAAAAAAGGGGTAAGACTGAGGCAAAGTTCAATCCCACGTAATCTTATAATCATGCAAAAGTTGAAAGAATGAACAGCGGCGGTGGAGGTGGAGGGCCCGAGAAGTTTCGCCGGCTGTGAAAAATTTTTTCTCCCCTCCCGTCAGCAGCAGTGCTCGTTAGACTCTTTTTATATACATGTATAAAAGTTGGCGCGACAACGACGACGACTCGTTATGTGTCGGCTGGTTTTTTTACTCGTCCCTTTTCCAACTCACGGGGCTCCCTCTCTCGTCGTCGTCGTCGTCGTCGTAATCAACTCGAGTGCACGTGTGTACTTATTACGCGATTTATTCTTGTTTTTGTGTATTTTGCTGTGACTTTAGTTTGCGCATATCACGTGTATACAGTGCGACAGTGCAATTTTCTTGGCTCCCTTTGAGTGTACGTACATCTTTACCATTTCACGGATCTCTTTTTAATTGTGATTTTTATGAGTTATGTCAAGGACAAAATAATATTTTCATCTCATTCAAATTAATTTCATGTACAAAAACCCATTTGCATAATTTTTCTGTAGCACCTATGGTCAAACTATTGTTATCGTGAAAGGCAACCTGAAGTTTTACCCAGGAGCTTGCAAGAAAAAAAAAAATTACGATTATTACACTATGTCTTTTGCCATTTAAAGATTTACAAAAATTAAACGAATAAAGCAAATAACGTGATCAGTTTGGTTGAACAAAATGGGTTAATCGCTTGGTCCATCTAGGAGTTTTTTTATTGCCGCAGTAAGCAACGGAGGCACTATTAATGTATGCACAAGCCCGTGTTTTGGAGACGGAAACGAGCAGAAGCGAGTAGAATGGATGGAAAGGGAAAAAATGATAACAATATCATCTGTAATAAAAATTGAAAAAAAAAAAAAAAAAAAAAAAAACCAACTTCTGGAGGGTAGGGCGAAAAAAATGATTTATGATTCTCGAGGTGTGGTAACGAAGCAATCAGACGACGGGGTTTTTGCAGCACCTTCCCTCCATTCTCTTTAATTCCTCCGTCACCCTTCTGCTCGTCCCAGGGGACGTCGCGTCTCACATATGTCGCTCGAGCAGCTTGAGGACATGGAAAAGGGAAAGAGAGAAAGAGCAAGTAACGCGCAACGAGTCATAATATTGTCGGAACGTGTTCTCCATAAAATTTTCGGTTCAACCCCCTCCCTGACGTAGGTGTACGTTATTGCCGTCTACGAGTGTTGACAACTAAATTTGGAGAACCAAGCGATTACCACCTCTTCGACGCATTTCTTAATTTTTTCGACAACTGAATCTATTGGTTCGCGCGGATTCATTGACATTTCAAATCAAACCATTACCTCAATTATTTTTCACCTCAATAAGATTATCATTAGTAAAATTAATGCATTTCCAATTTATTTTCCATTTAAACTTTGTACAAATTATCCACAAAAAATTGTTTGAACAATGTAGTCACAAATCAACGAAAGTCAAGTTACATGAAATCAAAGAAAATAATTGATCATTTCACCGAAAAAAAAGCTTCATCTTCAGTAAAATATTTATGTATGCAGTATAAGTATTTATCTATGATTGGTAAATTAAGTAATCGTATCGAAATGCTTGGCTGAACAAAAAAAAAAGAAAACCTTAAATTGCATGATAAAAAATCTCCATCCTACACAATATACTTATTTTAAGGTAGAACAAAGTTTTCTTCATTAGCGAGTTTAGAGTACCTATGTACCATGAGCTAAAAAAGAGGAAGAAATGAACAATTTCACCTGTGCAGATATATACCAACTCAGCTGGAAAGTACGAATTGACGCAGCAGACAGAGCACTACTGTGTTTGTGGCAAAGAGGGAAAGATATATGAGGCGAGGGTGGGAGGGTTAAGGGTAACGAGAGAGAAGAAATGTATTAAGTGAACAGGAGTTGCTGAAGGCGAACGAAAGGCTACGTATATACACATATATACCATGGAGTACCTACTACGTATAGTACAGGCAGCAGGTGAAACGACGTATAAAGTGGTGTTATATTGCTCGTAAAGTCTTTACGGTCTCCGCTACATTTTCCTTCCCTCCCCACCTTCTCCCTCTATATGTATCTTACAGCATTGTTGCTGAGCCACGCGCTTTTTTTCTCTTTCTTTCTCTCTCACTGCCCCGCTCTCTCGTCCGCCCCCTGAATCTTTCACTGCGGGAGCGCGCGTAAGCTTTTACGACCGGTTCTTCGATCATTTATTCAAGCAAACACTTCATTCGTCATTTTACACGTACCTACGCTCTGTTTAGGTGCTTGAGAAAAAAAAAATTCGGTATTCCAACGATTGCGTAACAAAAAAAAAGAAAGAAAAAAATAGTTGACAAAGCCCAAGTGGGTTTCTTACTAAATACATACCATGTACTTACTGATAAAGCATAAAATTGTGTTTTTTTAGGAAAGTAAAAACAATAAATACAATACAACTAACGGTACAAGTGTTCAATGTAGTACGACATGTTATCGGAAATCAAAAAGTGGACCGTACCATTTATGTACTTTGCCGTACATCTCACGTTGTTTGCTTTGATTGGATTGAAAGTGCTGAGATAAGGCTTGGAGTAAAGGAAAAGTACTCTTTCGAAAAAATGCAGTCAAAAGTCATGGACTTGAGTGTAAAGCTGGACCGAACTGGAACTGAAAAATAGTTGGAAATCAATTTGGATGTATAGAATAAGACACCCTGATCAGCAAGTATATCATCGTACATTTCGCAGATGTTTGTGTTATGTATGTATAAAGATCGTTCGGGCAGCACCTCCGAATCTCGTCTGAAATCAGGACTGGCCACCGGCACGGACAACACGGCAAGACAAAGGTCTGTGCGGTGCCCGGGTTATACGTGAAAGGGGAGGTTTCAGACCCTTCCCACTCCGAGTCCAGCAAGTTGATCGTGCGGTTTAATTTATCAGAGGGATCGACGGACCGCGACTAATCGATACGAGCTCAGCGGCCACCTCTGCCTTCGATTTCCCTCCATACCTATGTGTACGTTCTGCTACATCGAATTTCGGTCCAGCTGAGAGGAGTGCCTCTATAGTTGTTCCTCGAGCTATATGTACACCTTCGTGGGTGACCGTCTTACTTTTGGATTGGTATAGTTTCATTTGCGTGCGAGTTTGAAAAATATATAGCTCCAACTCGCGGTCTTTTTTCAATGTGGCCACACAAGTTGGGGGAAAGGACAAACGTGGGTAAAAGTGACCGACGGAGAGGGAGTGAAAAAAATAAAAGAGGATCGGAGGGAAACAGAGTGCCAAGCATTGGATCAATTCGGTCTCGGGGGTGTAATATTCATTTGGCCACGTGTGTGGGTGTGTGTACACTCACCTGTTCCCTCTCGGCGCAAGGTAGACAAACACGAGAGCTTTTTTCTCCCGTCCCTCGTCACACCCGCAAACAGACGCCTCTCTCTCTCTCTCTCTCTCTGCAAAACCTCCGAGCAAATAACTCGAATATCGACAGCCGTTGTGTGCGGAACTGGCGCGCGACGCGTTGCTTTCCTCTCTCTCCCCACGCGCTGTATTTTTAGCTTTCCATTCTATTATCGTTACTTGCTAGTAGAAATATTAAAAAAAAAAAAAAATAAAAAAACAGATCTCCCCGACACACGCGCTCGCGCGTAAAACTATTTTAAAAAGCCGATCGAAGTTTGGAGGAAAACAAGCGGGGTGTGGGGGCACGCGGTCCATATATATGTGCGGTTGGACGGGGGAAAAAAGTAGAGCGACGTTTTTCCAAGTTTGACTAATTTTTTGTGTCAGCTTCAACTCGCTGCTCCGCGGGACGAGCTCGGAGATTCCCGTCCAAGGCACACGATATACCAATAACCCATGTACAAATCCGTATCCTCTGCTCCACTGAGCCGCCGCTGTACACAAGCTGGAGCGAGATGGGACTTATATATATACATATACCCTTTTCCTCCGCTGATTTTATTGACTTTTCATTCGGCTAATTAAGGCGAAAGTCTGTCGCATGCGCGCGCGCGTCTGTGTAGGTCTTTCCGGCTCTCTGCGTATATGTACGTGGGCGTAACAGACGTTCAATTAGTTTGACGCGGCCATATGTGTGTGCTACTCGTCACTCGTGGGGGGATCACGGCATCGGTCAACTGGCCTTTACTTGGCAGGCGATCCACGTGTTGGGAAAAATCATATTGAACACGTCGTGGTGGGTTACTATAAGGTTTTTGTTTTTAATACTGCAACAATTTAACTATAAAATACGATAAATTGTATGATTTTAGAGGGCAGATAATTTACTGTGTTTGCGCGATCTCGAATTTTATGGGAGATTGAATGAAACGACGCGCACTCGAAATTCTATCGATCGACACAGGGAACGCGCAATCGATAGACAGCGACTCAAAATCCCCCCATGCGAGTATAGACACGAGTATACCATTGCCATCTACTATCTCTCTCTCTCTCTCTATCTCTGCTGCTCCTTTCCTCACTGAAGTGCGTATACCGGGAAACAAGCGAGTGACAGCTAGACCGCAAGCAATCGATATACGTATACAACTTCGTCGGAGTTGGCTTTCACTGATGCAGCGATTGGAATTTAATTTCTGCACAACTATGTTTCGTTAGGTAAGGTGTACAAGTACAGGTATGTTGTACGAGTCGACACGAATAGGTCGCGCGCAGATACCAAGCTTCGACGCATTGATCAAAAACCAGGCACTGGCAATCACTTACGTCTTCGAACTGTACCTATATGTACACCTAAGATAACAGTACACTTCCAGCTGGAGTTTCAAGAGCAAAAGAGAGAGAGAGAGAGAGAGACTCAGTCAAATCTTACTCGAGTGGAGTCAAACTACGTCCCTATGTGTAAACAGGAATAATCCAGGATTGGCGACTATACGTTACCAGCCGAGAAAGCGCCAAGCTATATATATACCCGGGGTTTGATCAAAAATCTACCGCTCCGAGTTTGCATGTCAAAGGAATTCACTTTGCAGATCGCGGTATGTGTGTCGCGAAAAAGGAGGAATTCATTCCGCTCGATGTGTCACTGTGCCACGCAAGATTAACCATGAAGGATGGAAGCGTATAGGTACAGAGAAATCTGCATCCGAGATGTATGCAGTGCGTAAATATATATATGATACAAGTTGGGTGACTCACAAAGATTAGACCCTATTTTACAAGGTCGGTATATTCATTTACGCGATTGGTAGAAAGAGTGTATGGTAAAAAAAAAAACAAAAAAAAAAAAAAACCAAAGGTACGAGCGACCTGTAAACAACGATGCTTTGTGCATCGCGACGCGAGCGATAATTATTCTCTTCCCTCTGGCTGAGTCACGAAGGAGCCCTTTAAACGCTCGAGCGAGGCCGGGCTGTGCACCAACTTTTGTCATCCCCCTTCCGGGACTTTCTTAGACTTTCTCGTGACTGCCTTTGCTGTGCACACCCGAGAAAAGTTCCGAGGGCGCGACTTCGAGAAGTTGAGGATGTATAGGTATATATTTACGCGGCAGCGCCAAGATCCGTGCGTGGGATAAGAACAAACAGCAGCAGCAGCGTAATCAAGGCGGAAAAGCTCGCCGGAGCGAAAAGCTCAAAGAACCGCTGCTTCGGTGCTGCTGTTTTTTTTTTTACGCTGATTTTGGGGAGTGGATTTTTTTTCTTTTTTTTTTTAATACAGAAAACTCGTTTTGAATGCTTTTAAAGTATATATATGAGAAACGACGATCTGCTCCGATGATAATTTCGTCAATTTTGGACAACAGGTGTAATGATAATGATATTTTAAACCGACAAAAAAGTTATTTCGACCGAAAAAAGAGGAGAAAATAGCTAAAATAATGAGCATTACTTTCTTTTATACCCAAAGACTGAATCAGTATACCATATGTTATGTACCTCGACGAGGTCTTGAGCTGGTTTCGTCCCTGCCTGCCATCATAACGGATATGTGTAAACTTTCGTTGTAACATTTCGGTATCGTTTGAGTTGAACGGAATAAAGAAAATTGAAAATGATACACTTTCTCGATAATAGTAAAAATAACTGTGTTAATCCCACATGTAAGCTGTAAACACGCGTCAAACCAGAGCAGCGCTCGAAAAAATATTTAAAGTTTCGCAAACTTCAAGTACCTGTATATTTATATACTCGCACGCTCGCTCTGTAAGCCGGAAAAAAAGAAAATTCCTAGCTGTTTTTCTTAGCTTTCTGTTTGTACACGCTCAACTGACCCACATTTATACACCCTTGAACCACTTACCTGTACTGTATTATATAAATATATATATACCCTCTTGAACTTGGCGCGCGTAGTGTAATTGCTTGTAAAAAATATCATCTTGTTTATAGAAAATTATTCTCAAAGGGGTGAGCATTGGTTGAACGAAATTCCAAGAGCTGCGGGGAAAAAGAAGGGGCAACATATACTTCAACCTGAATCTTCGCGTCGTTAAACACCTGCACAACTTCACATCGCGCAGGACTACATAGATGCAGTACAACCAGACATGTGAATTAACACATCGACGGCATGTATGGAATAAAAACAAATGGAAGCGAAGAGAAGAAAAAAAAAAAAAAAAATTTGGAAAAACAAAACTATTCCCTTGGGCACACGACATGACATTTTCTATATAGATACACTGTGCCCGTATGTGACGCGCTGAGGTATGTACCTGCTCTGCAAGTTCCACTCTCCCGATTAATTTCCATCGATCAAACTAATGATTTCGCATCCGCGCTGAAGCTCAGCCGTCGTCTGTGCGTCGTCGGGCCTATACATTATACATTTCCCGACATAAGATTTACGAGCCTTGGGAGTGGGTGTCGCATAGCCTGGCTCTTTCTCTAGGAGGACGCTGAAAGGGATCGGGTTTTCAAAGCCGGCTGACGGAGACCGAATGCCAACACATGTATACGTTTCGAGAGTGGATTTTCAAAAGACCTATATAGACACTCCACTGTATTACTAGGAAACTGGGATCATTAGAATTAATAAAAACATTATTTTTGAGTTCACTTGTACTAGGCTTTACAGCCATTGTTTTAAAAACCATTTTATCAACTGAAATATCTTTTTAAGCAGTCCACTACATCACTAAGATCGACTGCAAAGACATGGTAGTTACTTGCAAATTTGAATTTTCCCGCTAAAAGAATAGCCTGAACTTTAAACGCCCGTATCTTCGTAATAAGCGATAATTTTGAATCATGACAATTAAAAAAAAAATAATTATTTTTAAATTGACTCATACTAGGTTCTAGCCATTGTTTTAAAACCCATTTCAACAACAACCTTTACAGTTTATAATCTGCTTAATTTAGAAAAGTTATGTTTAAAAATGAACAGGCTACTCACGGTTTGCATAAATTACATTTGACACTATTTTACACTATTTATTATTATACATTAATTTTGTGTACTTGATAATATTATTTCAGTAAGAGCATACACAAAACTTGTGCAACTTTGACGTTTAATTATTGTATTTCAGTGAAAATTTCCAACCGTGTACATTTTGCAGGGACATTTATATATTTTGTTAATATGAGCTCAATAAACTGATTTTCAAATAGTAACAACGGAATCCAAAAACAAATAACCGCGTCAAAATAAATAAAAAAACTGCGATAAAAGTCCGAAAGAAGAAAAGAAGAAGAAAAAAAGCAAAAATCACGCGACACGCCGCGACAACAGAGAGATTTAGCTGGAAAGTCGCGCTAAATCATCGCTGCCGATGTTTCTCTCCCGTAACCCTCTGATCCCCCTCGCTTCGCTGTAAATACAGCGTACCCGCGGAGCAACACCCCTTTCACGTACATGCGCGTATCGGGTGTAACAAACGCACAGGCAGAGAAAAAACCTCGAGCGTAAGCGAAAAGGGAGCGCGGAATCAAATTAAATTATCTCGAGGAGAAAGAATGGGCCAAAGGGAGGGGGGGTGGTTTTCGCGTCTCTCGCATTTTCATCGGACGGTGACGCCGGACCTGGCTCCCTGCCAAAACGTCCTCCTGACGCGCCTTTTCGGGGGAACGCACACTCTGCGCGCATATACACTTGGCCCCAAACTACACGCAGCCGTTCCCTATTTCTCTCTCACCGATTGATATACGAGTATACGTGTACTCCGTTCCTTAGTTTACTCGTTATTGAATGGATCAAAGATCTTTTCGCGAAAATTAAAAATTCTCCAATGGGAAACAATAATTCAAACTACCCTTTACGAAAGAAAAAAAAAAGGATGCGCTCGTGAGAGAGAGAAAAGGGGAGCATCAAGAGGAGGGGTGCCTTCAATTTCCGCTAATTTCAAAAACAAGCCCAAAGATAAGGGTCGGAACAAAGCGGTGATGTGTATATGTATATATACGTGTATGTACGTATACAGGTCCTGCTGCTGCCACTGTATAGGCTGCATATAGAGAGCTCAGGCGAAAGCAAACAGAAACAGTGCACGGGCGAGTAAAAAAAAATAAGCTTGTAAAACAACTGGGAGCTTCGGGAGGGGTATGTTGTACGGCCTCTCTCTCTCTCTCCCTCTGGGCTAACAAGTCGAAAAAACAGCCTAAGCCGGTCGAGAGTTAATTCGCCCTCCCTTGTAAATTTTGCGAAAATAAACGCGTGGTAGTGCCCGCTTTTTTCGTATGGTATATATATATATATATATATATATATATATATAACACAGACTCTGAATCGTTATAATATCTTTAATTCAACCATACAAAATATTATCACGTAGAGGAATAAAATGTACGTGCAACGATTTGTACGTCGCAGTCGTGTGTTATTTTTTATTTTTTTTTTTTTTCACATCTTGAAATTTGATGATGAAAACTCTAAATTAAAAAAATGTTAAATGTTACCGAGTCAGCACGTGCCCTCCCATTGAATTTTTTGCTCGATTTATTCATTAGGTCAAGCTGATTTCGTCAATTTCATTCATTTTTGACTTTAGTGAGAACTGAAGTTGTTAAAAATACCGGCTACATGAATTTAAAAAAAAAGGAAAAAAAAAAAAAAAATCATCCAGCACACATTTTTGTGACATCTAGTTCTACGTGTACAGACATGGTTTGAATTGATCGAAAATTTCCATTTGCGCTCACTAGTCGTTACTTTACTTGCTTTTGCAATTATTTACGAAAAAATTGATTTTTGGAACGTGTTTCAATTTGTCCTCGAATTAAATAAAGATGCAACTTGTAAAAAAAAAAAAATAAAAAAAATAATCTCACCTGACAGTGAACAATCGTAACAAAGCGACAGTGCGACAGAGAAAGCAATTGCGTTAGCGCCAGGAAACTCGACAAACAAATATAAAAGCCTCCGCGTTAAAACAAAGACAGCATCAACAGGAGTGTACATTTGCTAAAATGTAAACTTATCAAATGAAAATAATAAAAACCGTTGCAATGTATGCGCAAAGGACAGTTGAAAACAGCGCGAAGGAGAGAGGGAGCTAATAATTTCACCTCTACCATACAGCCATTTGCAATCGCATTAAAAAAAATCTACCACGCACAAGTCGCGCGATGTTTTCGTAAAACTAGGACGATTTTCGGCGTACGAAATATACACCCACACACGACACGGAGTGAAAGAGAGAGAGAGAGTGTAACACGAGCGAAAACATCGGGCAAAATATCAGTGGAGTGTCGCTGGCTGGGTAAGTGATTTGCATGCACGACGCCACGCCGTTGTCGCTATACATATGTACACGTATACGTATACACATTGGTTCAACGAACATGCATGCAGGGGGTGGGACTGAAAAAGTGTGCGTTATGCGTATACGTACAGGAAGAGAAGCGGGGCGAGATTTTATCTCTAATCTGGTTACAAATAGCCGTGTTTTTTTCTTCCCCCCCCCCCCCGGTCACTTTTATGCTCGGATATATTCCAGAACTGGAGGGTGCAGGTATCGAACGATTTACAAGCTGGGATTTAAGGCGCGATGTTTTCGTTGAAAATTTCAGTAAAACGTTTGGATAAAAATATAATCGACGCTTTACTCGCGAGCGACAAATACGCGAAAAATAGTGATTGTCATCGTTGCTATCATTTAACACTTTTTGTTACTGTACACATAAATGTGGTCATACGCGTAAAAATATTTATCCACACATGTTAAACAAAAATTAGTCGTATTATAGGCATGATGGATGCGTCGAGCTTTTGTATATATACACGGCGAAGCAAACACAATGTCGCGTGAGCTCCTTGCTCCGTCCGCTACGACGACGTGTATATGACTCGCGATGCATGTATAAGAGCACATAAATTGATATAAATATAGACAAGTCCAAGATCACCCGCGTACATATTGTACGCGTATAATAAAGGTGGGTGCGTGTAGTACAAGCTAGACGCGACACGAGTATCATGGGGGGGGGGTGGTAGTGGGTGAGCAATGTATCATTATATTATGAGTGCCCCTTCTGTTTTGGCTCTGCTGGCTCACACACGTTCGTTTTTCTTTTTCCTCGAGTTGTGACCATACGTATCTATGCAACACGTACGCGTATATTATATACACATACGCGCGAGACGTGAGTTATGGACACAAGTGAATAAATAATGCGCAAAACGGGCAGCGGTCGATTTATAGGAGGAAAATTGGGACTTGGAATTAAGATGACCGTTGTGTGCGTGTGTTGATGAACACAATAGATGGTGAAACATGACGAAGCTCTATTCTGAGTGTACAAAGTATTCCTCTCCCTATTTTCTCATCAAATTATATTTTATCCAAAGCATGATTGATTTAGGCGAGGGTCTTTATTACCTATATTGCTGTAAAAAAAAAAAACAGCAAAAAAATTACACTCTTCATATGTACACTCATCAAAGCGAAGAGTGTAACTTCCTGGCTAAGTATTTGATCGTTTTTTTGAAAATCCACCCTGTACCCTCATCTTTGCACAATTTCCCAGTTTTATTTCTATTTCGGTACCTTGGTTGTTTTAAGCATTTTTAAACGCATTGCTCCCACGTGGAATGAATAATATGAAAATGAAAGAAAAAGCACTTTTAATACAGAAAACTATTATATGTCACGCTAAACTTACTCGAAAGCCCAACGAGGAGTCATTAAAATTTTTGATAATCATTGAAAGCAATAACACATCAATGTCAAAGTCGCAGATTTCGATTTTGTTAAGTCTTATGTATAGAAAAGTAAAAAAAAAGTTGTACAAGTAGACGATCGAACACATATAAACACTGCGCTACGTGTCACCAGGGAATTCAGTCAAGCCGACGCTTCCAACGTATTTACCGTAAGTATGACATGTATAGGAATATATAATACTCGGGGGACGAGAAAGTTAATTGGGTCCCCGGTTTATCGGCTCTCGAAATGTTTGAAATGGTATATTATATACACAAAAACTGTACAGGCCACACGTAAAAGGAAGGAGAACAGTTTGAACAAGGAAGGATTGAAATCGTATGTATAGGTAACATTTGCAATGAAGGAGCCATAATACTTATACTTGCGCTAGATATAACACAGCATAGAAAGAGAGATCATGTGCGTGTATAAGTTCACGGATGACACAGTTTTCGCGGAAATAGCACTTACTATTTTCGTAAAGGCCCAAAGAGACACGAGGGTACGAGTGATTATAGGTATATACACACAAGTATAAGAGAGGAGAGCGCAAGGGAGCCGGCTGGCTGCACGTAATAAATGCGCGCCCGCGGAGAGACATTGCTTTCGCACCACTAAACGCACGCGCGCACGTATAGAATATGTACGTGCACTCGTGATAAGTGCAACAGACTGCATGGGCGCAACCGTGATTCCTCTTTTTATTTTCGTACCTTCATATAAGTATATAAATATGTATATATGTACATGTATTCGTGTCGATGTGTATTTTCTGACTAGTCTTGCCCTAGTGCGCCTCGTTTGTCAAGTGAAAGAGAATCAAATTAAAATCACGCGGTGTAAATATTTCGGTTGACGCGAAAGATCGAGCCAACCTCAACTTTGCCGGAGCGCAAACATTTCACGCGTGGTTTACTTCAATCGTGAAACAATAAGGGTAGTAACTGCACGAAAGGAAAATAATACTTACCCTATAGGTACTGTAGATGCAAAAAGATCGAAGCGCCACTGAGTAAAGGAAGAAAAAAAAAAAAAAAATTGATTTTTTTTTAATTAGCGCACTTTTCCTCCTTCCCGTGTTTCCTGTGGCAAAGCCCCCGCGCGGAAGCTCAACTCGTCTCAAACGAGGGCGCTCAAAAGTGTTTTCTCCCGCAGAAAAGACGGTTTCGCTCCGTACACCTCCTCCCCCTCGCACCAGCAAAAGTAGATCAATTTAGCCGACTCAGCGGCAGCGCCGGTACATGTACCGTTTTGCTCCCTCTCTCTCTCTCTTACGCGCCGCAGTTACGAAATTTACATAATGCCGTATCAAAGCAAACTGCCATGAAAATCGACGTCGCTTTCAACTTTGCCAAACGACGGTGCCTCGTGCGCTAGAAGCGGGGCCTTTTTCAATAACACGCGAGCTTTCCGCTTCAAAGGCGAATGAATCGTGTCGCTATTCCGGAGCGCGTGAGTTTTACTGACAAACGGGGAAAACGGACCGCTTGGATTTTTTCGAGTGGGCCAATTTGTTTTTTGTTCCCCCGCGGAGGAAGGGGTGGATTGAAATTTTTTTGATTCGTCGCGTACTATGATCGGCTGAAGGTTAATTTTCCTTGCGTTGGAATTTTACTGCCATACACGCCCCTGCCCGAAATACCAAGGAAATGTATCCGGAGGAGGGCGCGGGAAATATAGGCACTACTTCCCCGTTACTTTTGATACCCCAATTAACCCTTTAACGAGATGTGAAAAATTACGCGACGGTATAATAGCGCTTTAATGTCCAGCAGAGTAAGAAAAAAAAAAAAAAAAAAAAAATTAAAGCGTAAGTACATATTTTGTCGGGGGCGTAAAACTACTACTCCGGGGGAGCCTCTTAACTGTAACCGCTTTTTTTTTTTCATTAGAGCACCGCGTCTCTCCAGCATCAATTGGAAAAAATTTTACTGCAGCCAATTGAAACATTACAACTTTTAAAACAAAAACAAAACCAAATGAAAAAAGCTAATGAACAATCTTCCAATTAGAATGGCCAACCTTTCTCTATACCAGGTGAGATGTAACCATTTGTAAAAAAATTTTCCGGAAGTCGGAGCGAAAAGAAAGGGAAGAAAAAAAAAAAAAAAAAAAAAAAAAAAAGAGGCAGCATCCGTGCGCGGTCAAGTATAACAACGGGACGCGTCGGTGGTGCGGATGGTTATTGCGCGTCGTCCAAGCGAATAATATATACCCATACAGCTGAGAGAGAGAGAGCGGGGAAAGGCCTCGGAGAAGACGATTAGAGACGAGATTCGGAATGAAGCGACGGCGGCTATGCCCACGGAGGCCGGCTCGTTTATAACGTCGGCCGAATTAATAAATTGATAGCACAGCTGGCATCTCTCCATTAGACACGGCATTTGGCAGGCTTTTCGCAATTCCCCTGACGTCACCGGGGGATACTTGTATATACATATATATATACAGGCAGGCGACGTCGCGCCATCGGGAAACGCCGGGAGAGAGGGTGATGATAGAACGGGTGCATGGCCCACTGCCCCACGGTGGTATACGCATGGCCTCCAGACACTATGATACTTACCTATACCTCTTACAACCAACGTATATATTTATTATGCACACGCGTATGTCTATTGTATGCGCTGGTAGCAATAATAGTTTATACGCACCTAATAGTCGAGGCTAAGTGGCGCATAGCCCGAAGCGCGTGAGGAAAAGGAGCCGACGACAGCGGATTAGATGCATTGGGTGTACAGGTTGGAAATGGGAATTTTACCGTCGGTTTTCAGATTAAATCTTTTTTTTTTTTTCTCCTATTTTACATGTTTTTAGAAAAAAAAAAAAAAAAAAGGCATTACTTTGCAACCTCGGAAAATTGGAGGCAGTGTTGTTTCAATTGTATTTCCCTTCGCCTATGCGAGTGTGTCGCGTAGATCACTCGGATTACCTTCTAACTTCTTACCATACCTGCAGGGATTGCTTTTTTGTGAAAATGTCCAATTTTTTTGTTTTAGCCATTTTTGTACCTTTACCTGTACCATTTACCCAAACATATATACACTTTGGCCTCGTCCTTGCAACTGTTTATTGTCCCTGAACTATACATAAAAATCGATTTACCAACTGATGTTGTCATATACCAACTCGATACGTGCTCAAAGTTCAATTAATTAAATTGACTGTGTAGAACCGTAAAGTCCAAAAGGAAGTAAAAATAAAAATGACTATATTGTATCGTATTAGTGAATACTCTAAATAGTGTTTATAGACATATTTTACTTTACATAGTATTCGAAATACTATGCTATAACTTGGGAATAAATTTAAAAAAACAAAAGTTTATTTTAATAGACTATGATTCGGCAAATATGTCGTCGTACATCGGTATTAAATAAACAAGTCTACTAATGAAGAACTGTAAAGCAAAACTTGAGAAAGTCAAAGTTCAGGTAATGTATTATTCCTGTTCAAACACAAGCCGAAACTTGACTTTGCTTTTGAAAATTTGTAACTTTGTCCTAACGGAATAAGCTACTACTTATCGGTAAGTATGATTTTTTCGACACGCTGTTCTTGTTTCGGCAAGAATGTAAAATTACTTATTTGCGTACGTAGTTTTGTGTATCTTTGTACATAAAATAAACCAAACAACCATACATTTAATCAGAATACGTACGCCTAAGCTATTTAGATCACCTAAAAAATAAAGTGAAAGGAGAGAAAAAATCGGATGAGTAAAAATAAAATAACAAAGCATGTGTATAATGGGTGTAAATAAGTTTTGGCCAAGTGGCGGAAACCGTTGCCAAAAACGCACGGTTTCTGTACAGAAGGGAAAGAGCATGAAACAGCCGGTTAATTGGGAGTAAAGAAAAAAAAAAAAGAGTATAGAATCACGGATACAAACAGGTCACGCATGTAACTCCGTAAGTGTGGTATGCAGTAGGAAATTCGGAAAACTTTTTATTTGTTCTCTGTATTTTTGTCTCATATAATATAACTATACATATCTACGACAACAATCGAGGTATATGTGTAAACAGGTGTACGACATGATATTATATTATCGGTGCTTCTTTTATTTAACTTTATCACGGGTTTATTATAACCAAAAAAATTTATAGAAATATTCGAGAATTACCAGATAATATTTTTGGCCATTTCCCGTTCAACTCTTTGGATATTTTCTCCAGCATTCATTGTATATGGTTATTTATTCTAGTACCTGATTTATCAGACTTAACAAATTAAACGACGGATTATTATTATTATCTATCAAACTTATGGTTTTAAGCTGTGTTTTGTATGTGCATACTTGAACAGTAATATTCTTGGTTAGCCCTTGAAAATTTTTGGTAACCGTTATAGCCATTAAGAGGACAGAGAACATCAGCTACCTCTTTTCAAAAAAGGGGAGAACGTAGCAGAACAGATATTACGCATACCTATAAGTACAGGGAAAAAAAAAAACTATAAGTGGAGGAAAAATGTTACGCAGTGAATCATACGTTTACGAAGAGTCTTATTTTTTTCTTGATTATCATATTTTTATCTGCAACTTGGATCGTCTTTCTTGATCGTCTACTGGAAAAATGCTCACTTACCATCTTACGAACCGATTTTTACCAAACTGCATTGTATATATTTCATGCCCAAATAGACCCGAATGCCGTTATCATAAGTAATAAAATTTAAAAAGAAATAAAATTTTTCTATTTATTAAAGAAGGATGAAAAAACTAAAGTATACAACACCGGAAGTAGGTATACTTGCTTCCAAAAATACTGGCCTGCAAAACATTCGCTAACGTTATGAGTGCATGCATAGTATACAATTTATATGTACATACAGTACAACGAGAGTAATAAGTAAATACGGCAATACAAAAACAAGAGTCGGCGGGGGTGAGGTGAAAAGTACAGAAATGAGAAACTGCACGTGTTATAAGTATGCACCGGCAAACACTCACCTTCTGGAACAAGTTACTATAGAACGGATTCCTGGACTACTAGGATTTTTACGTTGTCTTCGTTGTTGCTTGCATCTTGTTTACATCCTCTTATGGTGTGCTTCTTGTGACCCGAGACTCATGATATAAGTTCGATTTTCATCATTTTCCTCGTACTAAGTACACCCATTTTCATCAATAAGCTAGGTTATACTTCTTGAGATTTATAACTGAAAAATCTAACATTACATTTATTAAGTACAGTACAAGATAATTAATTGCTACTTACATACCTTTTTTTCAAATGGAGAAAAAAGCTACAATACAAAATTTTGGAGGTAACCATCACGGCGGCACACTTGGCACTAAAACTCCAGTACCGAGTACATTGCAAAAGTCAAGCTCGTCCCTCATTGGTAACTTATATATAATTATGCCGTAAGATATATTAAGACTCATTATTTAAGCAACAAACAATAGTGATGAGCTATTCGGAGCTCAACCACTCACGACGTGTTTTCGCGTATTCCGCGAACCCCGGGAGACTGCGCGCACACACAGGAAAAACATGCCCCTAGTTTACCCGGCGTTCTATCGTATATCCGCAGAGCATTTTCTGCTGGAAGCTTGGAAAGATGACCGGGAGAGGGGGTGGCGCAGTCGTGGAAATGGCGTCAGCTCCGTCGTCCAATATGGCCGAGGCGAGACGTAGGTAAATCACGTAAACACAGTGTGAAAAGTGGAAGCTGCGACGGCTCGATCGTTGTATGTTGGTAAGTGTTTTTTTTTTCACCAAGTGCACAATACACCGGGGAACCAACATCCACCAGTACCCTATAAGTATACCTTCTGCTTGTCCACACTGCATACTGGAGCTCGCGGTCCCTTATCTCCCTTTACACCTATAAGTACATGCTCCAATTTTCGTACACCTTCCGCGTTAAATAAGCTCCGTAATCGCGAAACCCTCAACAGCATAATATAATATATTCTCTGTGTGTGTTGTAATGATTCGTGTAATGAATAGTTGATAAGTGTGTGCAATCAGCTCGCGTGCGCGCACGTTGTAAGTACTCGTGTGTTATTTATTTTTGCATTTTGTGTGCTCTCGCTGTGTCACCTGGGTCTTGGACGGCCAGCTATGCTGAATCTTGGACTGTAGTCGTTCTACAAGTTGCATCCAACAAGTGAACGAGGTAAGGACTGAATTGATGTGTTGTCATTCCTAAATGGGAAGTCGCTGTCCGTCGTCTGAAAATATGCGAAAGAGAAAAAAAGGGACTCCCAGTCTTCGCCAGAGCCTCGTATAATTGTACTCGAGACGACGATGACGTACGATTCTTCCTTCCTCTTCTGTGTTTGTGTCCTCCAGCAGCTGTTTTTTCGCTACGACCTTGAACGCTTTCCTTCATCTCAAGGACGTTCACTTGAAATTTGGAGCAAAGGTGATTTGTTGACGGGATGATGAGACAAGTTTCCAATATTACATCTCGACTGTTGGCATATAAATCATCTGTTGTGTGTTATGAGAGAGTGAGGGATTTGAGGTTAGAGTCGCTGACCTTTCGATCACGAAAAATATGGGACAGGGTGGTCGAACAGGTTTTCATTCCTCTATCGCCGACTCCTAAAATTCGACGTCATGTCGCCTGTGTGCCTGTCAATTGATCCGATCTCTCACAGTGCGTGTACATTTAAACGGCATACTTGTATTTTCATTAATCATCTCGAATGGAAATTGCAGGGATTGGCGCGACGATTAAGTAGATGAACCGCGCGCAACATCCTACATTTTTATTTATTTTTTTTTTTTTATTTCATGTTTTCGGTGGAATAAATAAATATAGGTAAGCGTAGATATTTATACTACGATCTCGAGCGTGGGTGGAAAATAAGCGTGCGCTTTGGCTGTATAACTCGTGTACGAGCAGATTGTGAGTTGCGATTAAGTAGTCAACAGCAGAAAATAGTCAACCAGCGTGATTCACGCGACCAAGTATACGTGAAACTTGTGCATGTTTATGTGAAGCGTCAGCAGAGATTATCTGTTAGGTATAGGTAATGTACAGACGTATACCTAGCATCGCTGTGTACACGTACGTTGCACGGAGTAGAATATTGTAGTCGTGATCGATTCAAGCCGAGCACTTGGTGCTCCTTTGTTGTCGGCGTTGTTGCTTGCTATAGCCTCTAGTGCGTTAGTGCGTATCACGTACTCATACCTATCAGTCAGTGTGTTTTTGCGTGATGACCCTTGTTGCAGCTGTGAACCACTGATTTGTACTTACATTGTTCGCGCAAGAGTGAAAAGTTTTTACCAGTCTTCAGATTTCATAGTTAAAAGGTTTGTGTACAACGTTTCGGGACGAGTCATGCTGGTGCGTGAAAAAAAAAGAAAAAAAAAAGAAAAAAAGTCGACTTGTTGCTGCTGTTGGCTAAAAAAATCTTGGTTTTTTTTTTTCGCACGACCGTGAAACGTCAGTTTCTAGGTAAATAATTCATGAGTCTCGCGTGTATTGCGAGTGCTTTTGGTCAGTTTTATTTTATTTTTTTAAAACGCTTTCGACGCGCCATCAGGAATGGTAACTCTGGGAAAAAGAGCGAGTGGAATTTTCCACGTTGGTGAAAGTGCATAGACCCGCGTGGTACGAGGTTATTTAAATTAGAAGAAGCTCAATTACCATGTCTCCAAAACGGAAAAGTAGCTGAAACTGTAGAAAAAAAAAACTATTATCACTCAATGTCTAGTGTTTTCCATGTATTAGTATATAATATAGTGTGATCAAAATTCCTTACCAATCGGTATAATGATATAAGGATAAAAGCGTTTCAAAGTTAGTTCTCACAATTACCAGCTCGAATTTCATAAAACATTAACTATCTTTCGGAACCTTCGTAAAGCGACTATTAACTTAATTGGATATTTAACTAATCTTTTTCACGAAACACGCGATACTTATTTTTCAAAGCTACTGCGCCCGCATGTCGTTGCTTGTAAAAAAAAAGTTACTCGTCATCAATTATCCCTATTTTAACTCAATTCGTCGGTATATTATGTCATCGCTGCAACAGGCAAATTCAATTGAGCGCGAAAAATGTTGTCGGCACAAGTATACATTAGCATAATATCTGTCGACTAAATGAAAGTGAAAGAAAGCAAAGTTGTTGACGCGCGTTGTTTTTATTTTTCCCCGCACTTGCGTCACTTGAACATACGATTTTGATGTCTCCTAATCTAAAGCGCATATTTGTGATTCAAAAAATAATATTGGAACAACATACATAGCGCGCGTTGGGCGCCACCCAATTTTTTGTTCTTTAAGTAAGGTCCTTATAAATGTATATGCGCGCTTATTCACGCGCAAACACACGTTGCGTTTGGACAAGCAATCCTATACCGTCAGCTAATTGCAACGTTTGCCTGCCAATAAAATATAAAAATCACTTCCGCGCTACAGCGAGATTACGTGCGTAGATAAGTTTTGCAAAGATTTATCGTTTTTATTGTTTTTATTATCTTCTCGTCACTCGAATTGCTCGGCTCGTGTGTTTTCGAATGATATACAACGTTTCTCGGGCCTGTGCGACGCAACACTCTAATAAAGATTACATCGAGAGAGGGTGCATTACTCGCGCGATTGCACCTGTGTTCGACAATTTAATTGCGTGATTCGAATGACGCTACTATGGCTACGGCAACGGTATATAGGACTATCACACGTGTCTACAAAAGCCCGTGCACCTGCGTGCCTATTTATCTTTGAAAAAAAAAAGCAACTATGCTATCGACTCACTTTTTTTTTTTTTTTTTTCATCATCCGCTTGTACAAACGATCTCTCAAAACGTGCGAGGCAACTACTAGAGAAAAATTAAGCGCAAAATTATAGTCGAAAAGCGTTGACCTATTTTTCGGAATAACAAAAGCCAATCTGCCAAGAAAGTCGGTGCGTCGTCGTTTTTTTTTTAATTTTGCAAGCGAATCGCATACATTACAGGAATGAAAAAAAAACAAAAAACAGAGAGAAAGCCAAGTCGTTGTCGTGTCTCACGTGCATCTCCTGCAGCGAAACTAAAACCAAATCGGCGCTTTGGTTCGCTCATGACGTGTGCTTGTAAGCGCTTATATCTCCTTTTCACGTTTTTCGCGGCTAGCTATTATCCTCGACCTAATATTACGTGTCGCGGAGGAAAAAAAAAAATTGCATTTAAAATAACTCGCGTACACGTGGTACGATGTGGGCACATCCCAATTTCGTTTCATCTCATTATACGCGAGCTTGTGCACACACACGTGGGGGGAGAGAGGGACACCTACAGGGGCAAGGATGTGTAAAATGGAAAAGCTGCCGTGGTTGTTTGCACATGACTCCACAGATCTATCCATCCTCTGCAGGGAGAGAGAGAGTCGTCCATATCATACAACGTGGACTCGACTCGTTCTCTCTCTTTGATGTAATTTCGTTTGAGTTTGCCTATATACGTATGTGCGAGGTTGTGCGAATATTGGCGGTGCGGATAAAACCGAGAGATCACTGCGGTCGGACTGGAAACACGTTCGTGGCCTCCTCTGCGTGACTTTGAAGCGGCGGCTTCCCTCCTCGATTGCTGAACTGATTGCTGTTGACCGGCGTTCCTGCGAGGGCTGTGTGTGAACGAGAGAACACAAAAATTTTTCCACCATAATTTAACGAGGGTGAAAGTATCAATGCGACCAAAGGCCCCATCCCCTTTTTTTTAAGTACTGTACTAAATATGGGTATACTTTTTGCATTTGGAACGATGCTAATTTTTATTTTTCTTTAGCTTTAATACTTAGTACTCGATGCTTCGTCAAAATTTTTTTTGAACTATGCGATACTTTTACGTGCTTTCAAGCTTTTATAGACTTCGAGCCCTAATATATCAAACACATTATAGATACAGTATAACATTGACTTTTTTTTTTTTTTGGAGTGTTTAGTCCAAAATCACACACACCACACGGAGCTTCTTACGCGCAGCTATTAAATTTGATAGAAAACCGCCAACAGCTCGATAATTACCTCCTATAATACTTTCTACTTACACACACTCACCCCCAACCCCGTGGACCATTTAGTCGGTAAAAACCGCCAAGCCCAAATAATCTTGCGGTCTCGATTGCAGCGCAAGCTCGCCTGCGCCGTGAAGGTAAGGAAGAAAAAAAAAAAAAGGAACAGTCGCGCGCGAGGAGGTACCAACGCGAGGAATCGTTCGTAAATCGAGGGATTTAGCCCCCCGTGCTCTACGTCGGCCAAAAAAGGTGTCCCGGCGCGAAGCCTCCCCTAACGATCTTAACTGTACCTGCCGCGACGTACCACCACCACCTCTCGTTTTTTTCGTAAATTACCAAAGTACCTACCTGCTCTCTTTTTCTCCGTGGCAAAGTAAGTAGTTTACGCTTGAATAAAAATATCATCCGACAGGAGCACCACCTCGTAACTTGAAATACTGGTCCACTGCTGCTGAACAGGTTGCTCAGGGGGAGCTTGATTTTACCATCGCCCCGATTTCTCGATAAGCGGGTTTTTCCCCGAAACTCACAACGTGGAGCAATAAGTAAAATCCTTACTTTTTCACATCTCCAAAAGTGAAGAGAGAGAGAGAGAGAGGAAGAAAAAGCTCTGGTTCCTATTTGAAGCGTGTGAGCATAAGTACCGCTCGCGAGCAAGTTCTTCGGAGCACAAAATCACACGCGGGGCAACTGGTGAGAGGAGGAGACGGAACGGGATGATGTTACTATTAAGTATTAGGTATATAGCAGCCATCGCGTCATCGCGTTCGCGGCTCGACTACGGCCAAGTTTTTGCGTGTGCCTACTCGCATGTGTATATATACCTATATATGGCTCGACAACGGCTATACCGATACCTAATAATATTATACCCCACGTGTATGTATAAAAAAAAAAATATATATATATATATACGTACGGTTGATGGTACACATATATATACACCTGACGATCTACGCGTATAATTTTCCAAGCTGTTGCTGCCAGAGGCGGTTTGGTACCGAGATCTCTCTCCGGTGTTCTGGTCTTTTAGTAGATGCCGCGCGAGCGCGAGAAGCGTCCCCGAGCTTCGCACGCGCGATTATTCTCTTCGCTCGACCGTCGCCCATCACTTTTAACGCGTTTTTTAACAATAGACGCGCATGTTTATCACTTTGTGCGGGTATTTTTTTTTTTTTTTTGTTTTTTTTTTTTTTTTTTTAATGCGAATAAAAAGGGGGTGTTTTGTTATTCAACAGTGCATACTTGGGTACACCATCTAATTGCTTGACGAGAGCGATATATTGGTTTGGATGATCTTATGTAAACGCGCTATATATATATATATAACAATGTAATTCCGTTAGCCGAGAGATAAATCGTATATTATTATTGCGCTCAAAGTTTTTGGTATATCTACAGATGCATGTAGGTGGGTGTGCGTTGCACCGTTGTTTGTTTTTCCGTTCACCTCCTGTGTACACACACGCACATCGGTATGTTTTTCACGAGATGAGATTGCGCGCATCGCTTCTTTTATTATTACGTGAGCAGGTATATATATATTTTTTTTTTATATTTCAAAAGTATAGTTGATACGAGGAAAAGTTGTGTGTCAAAGAATGCACGCATCCGTATTTATATATATATACACTTGTAGACAAAATTATTTAAACATCTGTGGAGGGCGTGATAATTATGTATTCGTTGCATCGCGCTATTTTCGTCCGTAATTTATAAGCTCGCTCTATAAGTATGATTTTCACGTACCAACGTTTTTGGCTCCCACTTTTATCAAATTCCGCGATGTTTGAGGGGAGGGGAAAAAAAAGAAAATGTGTTCCCATTTGGGATGGTTGACGAAAAAAGAAGAGTGTATAGAGTTAATTGACCAGCCAACCGGTCCGAGTCGACTTCGTAATTAAATTCGGACGGTTCGTATGTTAATTGCCGAGAGTCTGCGCATCTGGTGAATACCTTCGGTGATTCCATTGTTATTTCGGATCGGCGAAGCCCGAGCATCCTCGGCAGAGGCCTCACTCTCGCGTTAACTTTGGATTATTTCGGTAGTTTTTGGCATCGCACCCCTCTTGTGCGTATATAGCTTTGCCCCCACCGCGTGTATCCCAAAAACTTTTAGCGGAATAATTGCTCCGCGCACCGTGACTTTCGAGCGCGTTGTTTTTTCTTTCACGAGACGCCATCAGTGCTCGTGGTGTATAATTAAACAAATTTTCCAAAAAAAAAAAATGATTTCCGAGAATGTCGTCGATTCGTCGCTTTCGACTCTGAGCTCAGATGAAACAATACCGTCTTCACACTTGTTATAGTTGCCCTGTGACCAACAAAAGTGAACTTTATTTTTGCTGGAAAATTCAGCCTATAGCAACTCGAGCACTGTTTCCATAGCGTCATTTAACTCGCATCGGTGGTACATCGTGTATGATATACAAGAGCCGCTGATCTCACCGAACCAAAAAAAAGATAAAAACAGAAAACGATCGTCGCTGTCATGCCGTTCGGAGCTTAGCAGTGTACGAGGAACCTCTCGCGGTACAAGTACATGATATATATATATATATAACCATCGCGGTATACTCCAGCGGTCTCAAGTGTACCACACGAAAGGGAAAATCCGTACGTATAATAGAAACTCGGGAAAATGAGCGAAAACAGGGATCAGCGCACGTTGATACTCCACAAGCGACCGACCGACAACGACGAGGTCGAACCGGTGCTACGTGCCAGACCGAGTTACAAGGGCCTGCAGCGTACGGCCGAAGGGACGTCCTCGTCGAGGAGAGCCCACAAAAACAACGATGGCGAGCGTGGCTTGGCCCGCGCCACAGTAGTCATGCCGCCCCGAGTACTGCAACACCCGGCTTACCTGCCCTCCAGGCGTAATGACATCTTCATTTTTGTTGAATCTTTTTTATTTTATTTTTTTTTCCACCAACAACAAAACCCCTTCGTTGGCAAGGGTAAAGAACCGCCCGACTATAATCTCGTTGCAGATGTGGGTTATGGTTGTTGGCGAGACTTACCAGGGCGTCGCTATACCTTTCTCTGCTCGATATATTTATGTTAGAACACGCGAACGGGTGGTATGTGGACAAGCACTGCCGTGGGGGTTGGGTTGAAAAAAGAAAGAGTCAGAAACGAGCCAAGGAATTAATTTCGTCCGGTGCTTGGAGCAAAAAGGCTTTTAATTTCCGTAGCCGGGCGCCGATGATCCACCACCACCGGGGGCTGATACCGAGAGCGCAATCGTCTCTTCCTCAATGGTCCCTCGATTCGCCCCGGCGATTTTTGCACATTAACTTTCTGCTTTCGTTTGCCAAACTCCCCCTTCGTCATTAGCTGCAGTGCGAGGGACATTGAGTATCCTATCCTATATATATCCACACTGACATCATTTACATGGAATCCTTTGGGTGCAGGTTGGTTATAGAAAATCGGTGGGATTTTTAATTTTTTCGTTTGTCATTTGCAGCTGCGAAAATCCCGATGACGTCGCACGACGATAATGAGAGCTCCGTGCAGCATCACAGGCGAGAGGACGACGCGTTGATGGGCCACAGCGATAAAGTGGGTAAGTGTCTTCAAGGCTCGCCCTACCACCTTTGGATGCTATACGATATTTCAGACAAGTATTCAAACTCCATATCAAAACGGTGGATGACGATTTTATATATATATATATATACACGTGATCTGTCGTAGAAGCAGAACTGGCATAATTATTCCGATTCTTCGTGGTAGCGCTAGAGACTCTATTTTAGCCTCTGCTTTATTTTCGTTGCCGAATAACCGAATTTTTCTACTGTCTTTCTATTTTTTTTTCTATTTTTTTTTTTTTTCCTTCTAAAATAGCGTGGGCGTCAAAACAAGACTCGTTCTCGGAAACAAAAACCACGTCAATCGGTATAACTTTATTGTTTGTTTGTTTGCCATGGAGTCGAGCACTTGATGTACAAGTATCTCCGATAAATCACTCGGTCATCCTTCCCTATGTACTGTTTCGCCGTTCGCGCGTGTCCGATGTATATAGTTTCCATGATCGCGTGGCGGTCAAGGTTGAATCTCTCTATAAATGCATTCTCACTGGTGGAAGACGAGTGCGCGGTCTCTCCGTGATTGCTTCCTTGAATTTTTCAACTAACGAAAGGAAAAAAAAGACGCAGACGTAATCAAGAATTCAAATGAGAGCGATGGCTCTCTACCTGTGCTGCTACGTCGTGGATATTTCTTTGTTTGATCTTTCAAGCTTTTGGTCTCACGCTTTCCACTACCACCTGCACAAAAAGCGCGTACTCGTGCGGTTTATTTGCAATAATTTTTCTTTAGCCAGCGAGTCGGGAATCCATCGAACGAGCAAACAAAACAAACCTTGACACTGCGTCGTCTTTGGTCCAATCGCTCTTTGTGACGAGATTAATTGATTAAATATCGATGGAAATGAAAGATAGTAAGGGGAAAAAAAAAAAAAAAAAAAGAAACAGTATGGGCTCTAATGGTATTTTTGTCTATGATGAATTTATCCGCATAATCGAGCT
This sequence comes from Copidosoma floridanum, assembly GCF_036245765.1. Lineage (NCBI taxonomy): Eukaryota > Metazoa > Arthropoda > Insecta > Hymenoptera > Encyrtidae > Copidosoma > Copidosoma floridanum. Next base: position 34,906,387 of record NW_028321890.1, read on the forward strand.
AGTCTACAGTCCGATGTGGAACGTTACGTCACTCTTGGTAATGCCTGCGGCTACATTTGGTTGTACTATATGACGATTAGAGCATATCGTCAATATAGTTGCACCAAATGTACATTTTTCTTTTTTTTTTTTTTAAATTCCGGTAGAGTCTCTAGCGTGCGCATGATATTTCAAATTTGTGTAAATCAACAAGTGGTGATGAATAAACTTTTGTCCATTCACGTAGATCCCACTGCAAAAAGATCGAGGATAGAAGTCCTTTCGAGGAAGGACATGTTGGAGGATAGACAACAGAACGAGGACGATGACATGGGTTATCCGGTGCAGATCGTCCAAACGCATCCGGACCACACGTTCGAGCTCGACGAGGACGCCCTGACCGAGATTTTGCTCCAGGAGGACATCAAGGACCGAAGCGTCGTCGTTGTCTCGGTCGCCGGAGCCTTTCGCAAGGGCAAGAGCTTCCTCCTCGACTTTTTTCTCCGTTACATGGACAGTAAAGTACGTCTCCGTTTCCTTTCTCTCATTCACCATCCGCGATAATTATACTAACGAGTTATTCTCTTCCCCCCCCGACAGTACGTCAAAAAAGAAAACACGGATAGTTGGCTTGGTGGCGAGAACGAACCGCTGAGCGGGTTCTCGTGGCGAGGGGGTTCCGAGCGCGACACTACCGGCATTCTCATGTGGTCGAAGGTGTTCCCCACGACCCTGTCGAGCGGCGAGAGGGTCGCGGTCATCCTCATGGACACACAGGGTGCCTTCGACAGCCAGTCGACGGTGCGCGACTGCGCGACCGTCTTCGCCCTCAGCACGATGCTGTCCTCCGTGCAGATCTACAATCTCTCGCAAAACATCCAAGAGGACGATCTGCAGCACCTGCAGCTGTTTACCGAGTACGGTAGGCTCGCTCTCGAAAAATCGGGCAGCACGCCTTTCCAGAGGCTGCAGTTTCTAGTGCGCGACTGGAGCTACCCGTACGAGGCGGATTACGGGGCCGAGGGTGGCATGAAGATCCTCAGCCGGCGTCTCGAGATCTCGGACAGACAACACCCGGAGCTCCAGAGCTTGCGCAAGCACATCAAGTCCTGCTTCTCGGATATATCGTGCTTCCTCATGCCCCATCCGGGCCTCAAGATCGCCACTAATCCGAAATTCGATGGCAGGCTTTCCGAAATCGAGAGCGAGTTCAAGCAGCAGCTCAGGTTACTCGTACCTCTACTGCTTGCGCCTGAGAATCTTGTGACCAAAAAAATCAATGGACAGGTCGTCAAAGCCAAAGAGCTGCTCGAGTATTTCAAGAGCTACATCAAAATATACAAGGGCGACGAGCTGCCCGAGCCTAAGAGCATGCTTGTGGCAAGTATAGCTCTTGCGTTTTTCTCGATTTTCGAAAGGTGTTGAATTTTTAACTTAATTTTTTTTTTTCCTTCCTTAATAGGCCACGGCCGAAGCAAACAATTTGTCGGCCGTAGCAGAAGCCAAAGATTTGTATCTGCAAATGATGGACTGCGTTTGCGGAGGAACCAAGCCATTCTTGGCGACCGCCCATTTGGAGTCTGAACACTCGCGGTGCGTCGACAGAGCGTTGTATCAGTTTGAAAACAAAAGAAAAATGGGCGGCGAGGAATTTAGTCAAATGTACATGGAAAAATTGAAAAAGGTTAATACGCGGCAAATCAATCGTTTGTGGTTGATCATTTCAATTGTGTGATTGTTGTATTTTGCAGGATATCGAAGAAGCTTTCCATCAGTTCAAGGCGCACAATGAAAGCAAAAATATTTTCAAGGCTGGCAAAACTCCCGCAGTGTTTTTCGTCATAGCCGTTGTAACATATATAGCTTCTGGTGTTTTCGGCCTAGTCGGTTTGAGCACTCTATCATACATCTGTAATGTTATTATGGGAGTTGCCCTGTTGACACTTGTCTTGTGGGCGTACATTAGGTACGTAAAAGATTTTTTGAAATAATCAAAGAGAAATTTGCATTATAAAGTGGGAAATTATCTTTTTTGTATTGTAGATATTCTGGAGAGTTGCGTGAGACGGGTTCGTTTATTGATGATCTAGCATCAATGATATGGGAGAACGTAAGTATTATTCAAACGATACTCGAAAAACTAACAGTTTATATCGATAGAATTTTTCAGAACGTGTTTTTGTGAATGCTCTGTTAACTATTTATACATGCATAGCGATGATCGACTTGTCTTTAAATATTTGCGACATATAAATTTATTTATTGTGACTGCTGTAACATAAGTTTGTTGTTTTGATAAAGAACTTTTAAAACTACTAACATTTTAAGATTAATTAACCCACGATCGAAAGGCCTAACTAACATGTAGAATTTTTTATTCCCACAGGCCTGGAAAAGTACTCGTCTCGTTCATAAATTACGATACCTTATCCTTTCTTTATTTTTGACCTTCTGTGCTGTGCCATTCATAGCATTATTTTTCAATCATCTGCGCAAACATCGTCTCATCTGATACAACGCTCTTTTATTAAAACAAATAAATTTATCACATTTTTTATTTTTTAACATTGGTTTTTGTTTTATTTTGTCCATTAAAGTCATCCCCTCATTGAAATCATTATCATGTTTTTTCGTGTAAACATCTTTTTTATTTTGATCCTAACAATTTCGAGTGATATGAGGATATCAGTGTTCAATAAAGGTATGACGGTTGTTGCGTGGTTAACCAAATGCTTTTTGACTTGCTTGATGAAAAATTCATATCTCACTTTAGAAAAGATTTTTAGCAGGCGTGGACATGCATTGCTGATTACAAGTTTTAAATCATATTTAAGTAATCACAAAAATGTCCATTTCTGCTCAAGAATCAAGCTTACAGTATTGAGTGACGCTAAACACTTTGTATTCTAAAATTAGATTTAACACCACAGCCATGGGCATGCGCACAGATTTTCCTTGGAGATTCACACGCATTATTTATAACGTAACATAAACATTGTCCATTTCTGCTAAGAAAATATGAAAAAAAAAGCATCAAGTAAATATCGATGTTGATTATTTTTTTTAAACCGCACGTCCCTTTAAGTGATTTAATAGACATGAAAAATCCTTTTTCTACATTTTATGTTTAGTTTATGAAACCGGTTTACCAGCAATTCGTGGAGCGGTCTGTTGCAGGGATAGCAGTGGTGCAAGTTGCTCAGATGGCTACCAATTCAACAATGGCAACGATGAGCAACAACACTGCCACTGCCAATGGCAAGCCTAAATTATCGTAATGCAATGCTCTCTTTGTGGTGTTGCAAATAAGAGATAGGAAAAATGTTCTGTCAAGAAGACACAAAATAAAGTGTTCCGTTCAGTACCACATGCGGTTATAAAACGAACAGATTTCCGCTTAATTGTTGGTTTGAAGGAAAATTAACTTTAAAAAAAATGAAAAAGTAAATGGAAAAAAATTTACAAAAAATAATGTTTGATACCATTCTTTGCTCAGTTCAGTAATTTCAACTGCAAAGGTGTGTACAGTACATCCTGATTAAGAGTAAGAGTTAGATTGTTACAAAAATTTATTATTATTATTATTATTAACGTCGCTAATTGTATTGTTATAGTAAAAGAAACAAAAAAATTTGTATTAATAAGTGATATTGTCCAAGCAATATGATTTTTTAATTTTTACCATACATTTGAAAGAAAAGTGATGTTTTAAAACATTAAATAAATTTACGTGATTTGTATAAAGAGCAGTCAGACATGTTGCAGAAATATTAAATATAGTTAATTTTTTCCGAGATGATCCTTGCAGAGTTTTCAGCTATAGTTACATTTGGTTAACATTTCGTAGGCTTTGTTAAAAAAAAAAAAAAAAAAAATGAATTACTTATCATTTATTTTATACACAATAATTTTAACAGTAACTTACGAGTCTCTTAATGTGCCACAAAACTTCCTTACCTAAGCGTTGTATTAAAAATAAAACTGATTTATGTAAATGTCACAGCCCCTTCATTAAGTAGCATGTGTTTTAACAACATAAAATACCAGGGATTTCTCATTAAGTTTTGTTAACCCATCATGCCATAGTAGCAGTAGTAGTAGCAGCAGTAGTTGTAGCTTAGGTAGTTCCATTCGAAATCTTGCCATGAAAAACATTTTTGCGGAGTGTTCTATGTAAGTTAGACATATTTTTTCGTATAATATTCATCAATAGTTAATTATATTTATGATTCTAAAGATAATTTTGATAAAACAAAAGGTTCATGAAATGAAATTGAAAGATTTTATTGCATTGTAATATAGGTGATGGTTCCAGTTGTTCATTGATTTCTGTCTTTGTTATTATGTATTTTTATTATTTATTATGGAAAGTAAATTGTTATATTTTTTTTTATTTAATATAGTATATTCATTCATTTCTAATAAAAATCATAAATACATTAATATTTTGTTTTATTATGAACTACTACGTAAATTTTTTAATGATAATTCAAAAGGAGTGTTGTAAAAACTTGATTAAGCGATCTAGTATACACATACTGCACTTATTAAGTTGTTTGCACTTTGTGAATACAAATTTTGGACAAAAAAAAAAGACAAATCAATAGAAAATAGTTTTCTGGTGTAAGCGATTGTAGGTGGAAATAAAACGTGTATTTTTGTACAACAATTTTTTATAATTTTATTCGTTTCCTTAATGCTAAATTTATTATAAATGTACAAAATTGTAAAGAATCATGTTACTTTAAACATCTTACGCACTATGCTCTCATATCCCTGTACAGAAACACGCCATTTTTCACTATAAATGTTATACTTTTCAAGCGCAAGTTTATTCTTAGGCTCAAGAGTGATTACCATTTTCAGATCATTAGATGCTTGCTCAAAGTTTTTCAGCCCTGCATAAGCTACCCCTCTCCTGTAAATGGCTTTTACATTGTTTGTGTCCTTATTCAATACTTTATTACACAGCGTAAGTACATGTTCATAGTTTTTCCTGATCAACTGACACTCTGCCATGTTGTTGTACAAAATGTATTTGAGTTCCGTGATATTTTTCATTATCAGCCCCTCTTCTTCAATAGGTTCTAATGTTATAAGGATCTTACATGCCTGACTGAACATGTAAAATGCATCGACGTGCAAATTGGCTTTAAAGAGTTCCACTCCCTTTTCTTTGCACTTGAAGGCAGTGTCATGTTTCTCTTGTGGGCTCCACTCCCAGATTGGTTTGTAGATTTCTGCCTTTTCCAGAGTTATCTGTACAGAGATCACAATAGTCTCTTTTTTTTCACTACTTAATGGAACCATTAATGTGACCAAACTTTGTTCTTTGAGAGACATTCTTTGAATGGCCCTCTCAATTAGCCTGTCAATGATTGAACATGCATTTCCAATCGTGATACTTTTATGTGCATCCTCATCAACAATTTCACTACGCAATTCAGCTTTAATTTGCTGTACAGTCATGTTTGAACACTGAGGATTTTGAACATGTATGTGGCAAGTGGACAACTCAGTTGGCTTGTTGGAAAATTCACCTGCAAGAATAACTTTTTTTTCTACCAACTTATCCATCGACTGGTAATCAGACATCATGAAAAATTAACAGGACCAATCAACACAGTAAATAATCAAAGACTATTTGTTGTCAAATCAAATTATCTCTGTACAAAATGTTGAATACATTCGTCCTAGAGTAAATAAATATTCTTAAAAAAGTATTTTTGTACCTGTAAAAATAAAAAAGACATGAAGAGGATACAAGTAGGAAGATTGATACTGCTTTAAATCTAAAATTATAGTCTTGAAAGACTCTCGTGCTCCAAAATTTTGTACGTACTTGTCAATACACATGCTTATACACAAAGTATTCACAGCCGTTTATCCTGATGGAAATATTGACATTAGACTCATTCATAGCACAGATTAAACAAATATACACGCATTATAAAAGTCTATTTTCTTTTTGTTTTCAATAGTTTTTAAAAGCTCTGAGGCAAAATGAACAATGTGCGTTAACAAAAGCCAATGGTTGTTGTTGATAGTTGTAAGCTTGTTCTCTCTCTCTCTCTCTAAAAACTGCCTTAAAAAACCATCCTGGTTTAACAACTCATCCATGTAAGGGTTATTGGGCAATGTATAAACAACCATGTACTTACTCAATTGCAAAAAAAAAATATAAATTAATTTATACACCAATTTAATTAAGCAGACTCTGAACAAAAGTTGAACAGTGGCGCCTCTCGCGGTGTAAGTGCCAATTAAGTAGTCGCGCGCGCGTGTGTGCTGCGTTGAACGACCGCGCGCGGGGGGCGGGGCAGTCGTCTCGAGTCGTCGGTCGTCGGTGCGCTTGAAAACGTTGCCAACGAGATAAGTACACGCGGAAAGTATGTCGTCCTTGAGTGGTGACGAGAACAGCGAGACCATGCAAAGTGAACCAGGTAAGTCACGAGCACGAGCGTCGTCGTCGGGTGCGTCCCGGGATGTATTTTCAAATACTCGAGAATCGCTGTGTATAACCCGTGAACGCCCGATGCTACGCGGACCGCCATTTGAACAAATGGCGTCGCCAGCTAGTGCACGTATATACATATGTGGTTATCGCGATACATCATGCACACACGCGCGTGTCCATCTCCTCTGCCGGGAATGATCATCTCCTGGCAGAGCGGGAACTTGTGTGACGTTGATGAGCTCGGGATGTTTTTGTGGTAGGGTTAGAATGGAGTACCGATTAATTTGGAACGTAACGACCCTTGTCTCGATTGTTTGTTTCAGTGAGGCGAACCAGGTCCGGTCGAGCGGTCAAAAAAGTTGCTACAACGCCGGTCAAAAAGACACCGGCTAAAAAAACTGTGACCAGGGCCACTCGTGCCTCCAAGATCATACATGAAGTCGAGGAGGTACTTGAATCTTGACTTTGATTACTCTAATAATTTTCTATTAGTTTTTTGATCGATCATAATGTTCTGATTTTCCAAACAGTACATTCATCCTTGGTTGTTGAGTATTATTATGGTTGTTTAGTTTGTTACCTAGGCAGCCATAGAGTAACATGGAAATAAATGTCGATTGCTATGTGGCATTTCTTAAAATCTCTTTTAAATGTTATTGCATCTTTGTTAGTTGTTTTAAGAGATTTTTTAAAATAATTAATTTTTTTGCAGGAAAACAGATCAGCTGAAACAGACATTAGTACACCTGAAAATGGTGTCCAGACAGAAGTTATCAAAGACTTGAAAGAGAGTACAGTTGAGAAATTGCAGTCCATCAAGACTCCAGAACAGACTGATGATAAAAATAAAGAGCAGGTGGTTGAACACGAAGAGGAGAATCAAAATAATGAACATCTAGTATCAGAAATTGAAACCAGTCAGGAGCCAGTTGTTGCATATCAGCAGGAGCAAGGTGATTCCAGTGAAGAGGAACAAAGTGAAACATGTGCACAGAAACAAGATAACTTTCGTGAGTCAGAGGAGCAAGAAGAACAAGAACAACTAAATACATGTGATGAGGAGCAAGAAAATATAAATGAACAACTGCAAGAAAACATGTGCGAAGAACAGCAAGAAATTCTATGTGAAGAGGAGACAGAAAGTATGTATGAACAGGAAATAGAAAGTGGTACATATGAACTGGTGCAAGAAAATATCTATGAAGAGGAGCAAGAAAATACATGTGAGGAAGAGCAAGAAAATATATGTGCAGATGAGCAAGAAAATACATGTGAAGACGAGCAAGAGGACACATTTGTAATGGAGCAGGAAAATTCAGGCGAAGAAGATCAAGAAAATTTATCTGAACAAGTACAAGAAAGTACATGTGAAGAAGAGCAAGTAGAACTCCAAGAAGAACTGATGGAAGAATGTCAAGCTGAGGCTGTAACTGTGGAAGGTGAAGAGATACTTGAATTTGATCCTGAAGCTGGTCAACCAGAAGAAGAAGCAGCAGCTCAAGTACCAGAGCAAAAACCTGACGAAGAACCTGAAGCAGAACCTATGGCTGTAGATGAAGAAGTACTTGCTGAATCTCTTGAAACTGCTGAAACTGCTAAACGTTCACTGAGAATCAAGGCTGTATCAGAAATGATGGTTTGTTTTTTTTTATAATTGTTTTAATAGTTTCGTAGGCAAGAATAAGCAGTATTTATTTATTTCTATTTTCTTATTTTTAGGAGGAAAGTACAGATGACCAGTGCATTTTAATAGAAGATGACGTAGATCAGTTTGTTATGGAGGAAGAGGAAAAAGCTGAGAAAGAAAAGCAAGACTTGGAGAAAAAAAAATTTTCTGGGCAAGATAGTGAAATTATACCTGACAACGATCAATTTAGAAATGAAGATGTAGAATTCATTTCAGAATGTAATGAAGTTTCAGAAAATTCAATTCAGCAAACGAACCAAGATCACGAAGTCATAGAAATTAGTGACCATGAAAGTGAACCAACATCAAAGAAAAATGAAATTGATACAGAAGCTGTTTCTGAAGATGAATTGCCCACTGAAACTGCTGCTAAGGTATTTTTCATTCTAGAGATGTATCATCATAGATTCTTTATTTTTACCTTTGCTTTGGCCATCACGTCCACCCTAATCCAATAGCTTTTATTCCTTTGCACCATTTAGAATTTAAATTATGCATGCGAGGATGTAGAAGAAATTTCAGAAGATGAATTTCTCCCAAATGAAATTAAGTGTCAGGTATAATGACCACTTACTGCTAAGTCCTGTCTATCCACTAAACTTGCTTTTCTCTTTCTATTAATTAGCTGCTTGCTGGTGGTATGGATTTTTTCATACTTTTTTTTTGATTTGTTCAATTAAGATTCGTTGAATAAGTTTTTACGTAAAACTTTTAGTCACAATAAAATATTACTATTGAATCATAGGAGCCGGAAACTGAAGCGGTTTCAGACGAAGAATTGCCGGTGGTTAAACCTGCCGATCTTGGTGAGACTGAATCAGTGTCAGACGAAGAATTACCTGTTGAAAGTGATAGGAAAAAGAAAGGAAGTAAGTCTGCCAGCAAAAGCAATGGAAAAAAATCCAAATCTGAATCAAGTGCGTAATCGGTTGAGTAATTCTAATAATTGTCTAAAAACTTGAACTTGTTCCAATAAAATTATTCCTGTTGACAGACAAACGCAAGCGTAACGCTGAAGGTGAATACGATCCTAGCTCGCCAACTTCTGAAAATAATGATGAGACTCCTGCTAAAAAAGTCGCTGTTTCAGTTGATGCCTCTAATGACAAGGCAGAGGTCAAACCTCCTTCTCCAAAAAAGAAAACTCTTCCAGAGCTCGAAAAGTATTGGAAAGCAGTCAATGATGATCCTGCAGATTTTACCGGATGGACTTACTTGTTGCAGTATGTAGACCAAGAGGTGAGTTTATCAGTTGGATTCTTTTACCAAAGCAGTTTTATTAAATGTTGGAAATTAATACTAAAAATTTGTTTTCAATAGAACGATGCCGAGGCAGCTAGGGAAGCTTACAGTAAATTTCTGGAGCGCTATCCATATTGCTACGGTTACTGGCGCAAATATGCTGATTACGAGAAGAAGAAGGGCGACCCGGAGCGCGTTCAAACAGTGAGTGTTTTTATTCATATTTTATTGAGATAGCTTAACAGTTGACGGTATTCAAGTATAATTTTTTTTAAATTATTTTTATTCGTGTTACATAGTTGAGTAAATAATGAAGTATATGTTCTTATAACTAACGTATTCTTAAAATATTTAATCTGTAATAAAACTCGTTCGAGGTAGGAAGGCGCGTGGACTGTGTTGTGCACGCACGCAAATTATGGTTTTTTCCCTTTCAACAGCCTAGCACGTCTTGCGGCACCTATGCGACTCTCCTCGCTAATCGATTAGCCACTCGTGCGACTTATCAACTAGATCACACATTACATTATGATTTACTACTACTAGAATGCTATTATTACAACATACTTAATAGTGCTATAATATATATTACTACTAGACATAAGTCGGTCTCGAGCTTGTTGTCTCCTTATATAATGCTACTGTCGCTCACCGTCGTGAAAGTGATTATGATAACTATTACTATAATGCATATTATTACTATATTATTATTATATGTGTGTCGTTGTTATACTTCATGTATAAGCGTTTTGATGTACATACTTATTACATCCGTTATATGAGTGACATAAGTATTGTAAGATACCTACACACTATGATTATATAATGATCGTATCGCTAAACCCTCCTGAGTGTATCATGGAAGGGTTTTGTCAAATCCATGAGTTATAAACAATGAAAATGAGTTTGAAAAAAAAAAAAAAAAAAAAAAAAGAGAGAGTCGCGAGACAAAGACTTGGGACGGGTGCACGTGTGTGGGGCCTGCAGATGAAAATCAAAGAATGAGAAGATTACTGTAGGGAGAGAGTGAGGATTAAAGGAAGAGAGCACGCGCCGAGGCACACTTCGTACGCGGACACTCTTCCCCCTCGACTTTTAAAGGTGAATGCACAATGCTCTGCAATCTCTCTGTGTTAATTACGACTATTTATTTACAGTACGCGTTTGCACAAAGTACGTGAGTATTTGTTTTATGAAACAAAACAAAATCATGTGAATCACCGATATTATTACAATTACAATTACGTTTAAGCATTAGGTTTACATTAAGTTACTTTAAATGATGTATATTATAAGTACCGTACCGATCTATCCGCCGCTGGCCCTAGAAGAGATCGGTTATCTATGATTTTTCCTTTTGAACTAACCATTTTTCTCTTTTCATCAACTCCACGCAGGTCTTTGATCAAGGTTTGAAAGCTATATCCCTCAGTGTCGACTTGTGGCTGCACTACATCAATCATTGTAAAGTCGCTCATGAAAAGGACGAGGAAAAAATGAGGGAACAGTATAACAGAGCCATCAACGCTTGCGGTCTTGAATTTCGGTAACTTTCGGTTCTCCTTGCGTCGTATTTTTTTTATTTTACTATTTTTAAAAACACAAATTAACCTAAAGTTATAACAAATATAGGTCAGACAAGCTCTGGTTGAGTTACCTAGAATGGGAAAAAGAGAATAAAAAACTGGACAAAGTCATGGCAATCTATGACCGACTTTTATGCACTCCTACTCTCGGCTACCTGTCTCACTTTGAATCCTTCCAAGATTTCGTTACGACAAACAGTCCCAATAAAATCTTGAGCGTCGACGGATTCCTGACACTAAGGGCAGAAGTCAAGGCTTCCCTCAAGGCAGATGACTCTGCAGGAGACGACGCACCGCCTGGTGAAGAAACAGACAAAGATGCTCCACCGAGCGACGAGGAGACGCGTGCCATACGTGAAAAGATCATCAGTACCCGAAGAAAAATGCATAAGTCAAATGTGAATGCCGTTGCTGCGAGATGGACTTTTGAGGAGGGAGTAAGGATATTGTCATGAGTTATATGGCTTTCCTAATCCAACAAAAAGTCCATCTTTAATATTGAAAACCATTCTTTATTTACAGATTAAGAGGCCTTATTTCCACGTAAAGCCGTTGGAAAGGTGCCAATTGAAGAATTGGAAGGAATATTTGGACTACGAAATTGAACAGAAAGATCAAGACCGTGTGATTATTTTATTCGAGAGGTGCTTGGTCGCGTGTGCTTTGTATGACGAATTTTGGATGAGGGTGTGTGGATTTTTTTTTGTATTTATAAAATTTGTACACTTATGTCGACAAAATAAAATGTTAAAAGTTTTGGTTTGCTCTTTACAGTTTGTGCGCTACTTAGAATCACTGAAGGGAGACAATACGGATAAAATACAGGACGTATACACCCGAGCGTGTAAAGTCCATCATCCCAAAAAGCCAAATCTCCATCTGCAATGGGCAACATTTGAAGAGAGCCTAGGCCATTACGACAAAGCTGCTAGCATTCTTGAAAACATTGACGACGTTATTCCCAATATGTTGCAGATAGCTTACCGCCGCATTAATCTCGAACGTAGACGCGGCGATTTGGACAAAACTTGCTCCCTTTACGAGCATTACATTAATAATAGTAAAAATAGAACTATTTCAAATAATATAGTTGTAAAGTATGCTAGATTCCTATGTAAAATTAAGAACGATACGGACAAGGCCGTCAAAGTTTTATTGAAGGTAATTACTTGTTTATTTTGCTTTCATTTACACAAATTGTTTATTTATTCCATAATTGTTTTTGGATGCTGAAATTAATGTAAATTTCTTGAATGTTTCTCAGGCAACAGAAAAGGACAAAGACAATCCAAGATTATATTTGCAATTGATAGATCTCGGCCTTCAAAGAAATCCCATCAACACTCAAGAAGTCATTGGCTATATGGATTTGTTTATTGATCGCGAACATGCCGATGCAGAACAGCGTGTTTTGTTTGCTCAGCGCAAAGTCGAGTTCCTCGAAGATTTCAGCACAGACATTCGGCAAGTCTTGAAAGCACACGAACAATTCCAAAAATGTATAAAGCAAGCTAAAGAGAGAAAGAAGACGAAAAATGATGACAGCAAAACGTAAGTATAAAATACTTTGTTGAATACTATCTTTTCGTTGAAAAAGTCCGTAATAACGATCTTTATCTTTAAAAAAAAAAAAAAAAAAAATTTATAGTGATGTGGCGGCAAAAAAAGCCAAGTTGGATACGTCAAGTGTACCACCACCCACAGTCGGCTCGCAATCCTATCAGTATGGTGCGACAGCTTACCAATCGCAGCAGCAATTCCCGAGTGGCCAATATGGTACTCAAGGCGGTTATCAGCAAAGTTATCAGCAATATCCAGCACCATCGGATCCCAACTATGCCAACTATCAAAATTGGCAGTACAGCCAGAGCGGACCCCAAGCTTACAATCCATACAATCAGTGGGGCTCTTACAATTACTATTAAAATTTTTCATTGCAAAAGCTTTATTGTTTACCCAAGGTTCTCATGCCTTTCGCTTGTTAAGCAAAGAGCCTTAATTCCAATTCACAAATAAGAGGGTTAAAACAAACGGTGGAGTATGCTGTGTGCGTTTGACCAAGAGATGGATCATTCTGCGAGTATGAGTGTTGCGTAAGGAGAAATTTTGTCGATTTAGAGGGATCGTCGGTTTTCGTAACCAAAGTCGGTACGTCGATGCCATGAGTCTATGTATATTTTCATTATAAATGGTACATAATATTTAACAAATTAAGCGGAATGTAAATTTTTCAACTTTTGACTGATCGGCATTCACGCTCACGATTTTATTTGTTTTTTCGGTTGCGTAAGAAGTGACAAAACTTAACTCTTTCTTATTTTGTTTTCTACAACTTTTTTACAAACTGAGATAGATAAAGTGGAGAAAAACAGTTTTAAAATTGAAAAATTAATAGAGTCCACAAATAATAAGTTAAGTGTCACTATATAGTTAACTCATCTCGGAGTTTAAATAATGTGCATGTGAGATAGTGCACTAACATACAGTCACCTGTAAAATTAGAACTTGACAACGTTTGCATTAAAAGTGGGTTGCAATTATTTCCACTTGGTTTAGTTGATTTATTCTGTAAAGACACACACATTTGGTCAGTGTTGCGATAATTAGAATAAATAAAAGATTTAAGTCAGTTTAATAACTTTTAATTCAGACAATTATTTCCCATTACCCATGCTTATTCATCATTACAATCGCGTATTTTTTATTTAGTTTTGCGACTCGCAATACCTGTTTTGATTTAATAATTAACAAGTCAAAGTTTGTGTATAGTCTTCGTGTAATTGTATTATGAATTAATTTTATGGATAACTGAATAAACTGTTTTTCAATCTGTAAAATCATTATTTGTTTAAATTAAAAGTCCAGTCTTTCCTAATATCACAAGAAAATTCATCAGTTCATCTTTTGTTTGCTTTAACTTGTCACAATTTTACAATGTTAAATTATAAATGCGTTAATTTTTTTGTTTGGCACACTTTTTTTATTTTATTAGTAAAAAATGTAAAGTTATAATTTCTTTTTTAAAAGAGCAACAACAATAAGCATATGTTACAGTTTTATAAAGATAATAAAACTTACATTAAACCGCTCTTATCGCATTACAAATGTTTCGTCAGAATGCAAAAGAAAATCTCATTGGAAAGTAAACATGTACATGTGGAATCATACTCACTTTTTGTTTCTACTATTGTTTCGCATGTATTATATTCGTGACTCAAGTTAAGTATATCTATGTGTATATATATGTATATATATTAGTTGTTTCTTGTACAAAAAATTTTTAATCTCACTTATTGACTAATTTCGTTTGAAGACGATTCGATGTTGATAGATGATCTATTCAACATTATTATATGCCTGTTACTATTTGTTATGAATTCGATTTATAGATCATCGATCTTTCACATTAGAAATTTCAATGGTGAACTCGTAATCAAAGGTAACCAAATTGAGCTTATTAATTCTAAAATTAATAATCCATTAAGCGACAACTGCACTTGTGACCATCTGATTAACTCCGCAAGATCCATCTCCTCTGTAAACTCTGTAGTACCCTCGCTCACCCCAATGCGGACCCCAGCTGTTCTTGATCAGCCAATAAGGCAAAGTTTTATTGAAGATTGGGTAAGCTACAACGTGAAAAAATCATATAACGTAAAATCTTATGATTTTTTTTTTTTTTTAAATAGTTGTTTATGTAACGAGTGCAGAAAACACGGTTTCCTACAGTAGTGACCAAAGTTGGTCACTCCCCAAAAACCATCTTTATCGCATTTGATACGTGAATAACTATTAGTAGCCAAGATAAATGAAAAAAATAACTTACTTTTGATTCCGTAGCCAACAATCAGAACACCGTGGTCTAGATCGCTGGGACTGCAGAGGAAGTGGAAAGGATGCGAGACTCCTCCAATGTAGAACTGCATGGCGTTGGCATTGATGCCAATGGACATCGGGCCATTTTTCACCAGCCACTGTGCCATTTGGGTCTCGTTGCTGGTAATGTTTAATCCCGAGACAATCGTCACCTTGGCCTTGCCTTTGCTAAAGTGGCACGCCTCGTTCTCCGCCTCGTACGGATAGTCCGTTTCTGTTTCCAGGCCTCCCAATTCCTCGATAGCTCTGTACGCTGTATCCGGCAGGCCTCCGTTGCAGCCACTGTCCAACTTGTCGCAGTCAATGAGCTCCTGCTCCGAGAACGACATCAGCTGGCCGTGTTTTATGGCGTACTGGCCTTCCACGTTGCCGGTCACCGAGAATGCCCAACAGGAGCCGCACTGGCCTTGATTTTTCACCGGCGTGACGACGTTGTAGTGCCTCCAGTCGTATTCGGCAGGTATCTCGATATTGGGGATCTCGGCCATTGGTAGGGGAATGTCGTTGTCCGATCTCAGCGATGGCTTAAGTCCCAGATACTTGGCTTTGAACTCGGCTTTGGTAAGATCGGCAAACATGGTGACGCCGTAGCGCCCGGTGCCCCGCTCGTTTCTCTGCAGCTCCTCTATCATGTCCAAATTCTCTTTGAAAATCTTAAAGCGCTTCTCCTTTTCCTCGTCGTTCGCGTACTGTTTCTCATACTTGGAGATGAACTCGTGAAACAGTTTCTCTTCCTTCAGCTGTTTGGCCTGCCCGAGCATTTTCGCACTGTAATTCTGACCCCTGAGCGATCGCTTTTTTCTGCCTTCGGTGCATTTAATTTTGATTTCGGGCTCTCCATTGTTTATCCAAGCTCTGGTCCATGCCTCGATGGTGCACTCCTTGAGTACCTCGTCGGCCTTCAGCTCGCACTTCTCGGTTTGGCCCTTCTCGCAAGTACTTAAGCCTATGTCAACCACGATTTTATACAAATAGCCGGCTACTACTTGACGCGTCACATTCTTCACTTGGCTGACGATTGGCTCTTGGATTCCCTGCAATTGCTGGGAGTATTTCTGGCGCCCGAGCTCTACATATTTTTTAATCTCCGGATCGTTCGTGTCAAAAGCTTGTGGCTGTCCAACAAGCGCCTCTCTTCTCGGTCGAGTCTCCGGCTCGTCCTTGTACTTGCAGCTGTAGTGCAACAGCTTGGGTGCCATTAGAGGCTTCTTCTCGCTGGTGGCTACGACGCACTTGCAGATCTGATGCGGCCCCGGTATGACTTCGTCCAGACACTCGGTCGATACTTCTGCCTCCCTGCAGTCGGTGGCCTCGACTTCGACGGTCAGGTGATACACGATTCCGTGCGACTCCCTAACGCTTTCGCCGGTCACGTCGACCAGGTGCTTCTTTTTATTGTCCTCGTCAAGCTCGTCAATCATCTCGACGACCTTGACCGCCAGCTTGCGAAGTCCAGCCTTGTTGTTATCCAGCACCTTTGTGGATCTCTTTGATCGCCTTGACTCGACGGTTGGAAGCAACACCGGTTTCAGCGACTTCTGACCCTCCTCGCTTGCCTCCAAGGTCTCGTTATCAGCCTTATCCTCGACGTGCTCCTTCACGATGATCTCTTCCTTCACGGGTACACCCAAGTCAGGCTTGGGGCTGGTCGTCTCGGTTTTGACTGGCAGCTCAAAGTCCTCGAGGAACTTGTCGAATTCCTTCATTTTGTCCTCACCAAACTTGACGGAAGGCTCGCTTTGTTCACCAGTCGCCCCAACCAGGACCACTCTCGTGTGCGGCAGTTCCTCGATGACTGCACCTTTCGAAGTCGATAGTTCCATACTGGGTACGCGAAAGACTTCCTGCGCCTCCTGGGCTATTTGGTCGTAGATCTCGGTCTTGGTTGACTCGGCGTCATCGCGATTTTGACTAGTAGCTCCGGTTGGCGCCTCAAACGAGAAACCCGTCGATGGATCGACGCTCGCGCTGACCTCGTTGTCGTTGTCGAGTAGCGAGTCTGTGCAGTTGTTCTTGGTGATGCGCCGGCTACCGGTCTGCCAGGGACGCTCCTCGAAGGTCACCAGGCAGAGCTTGATGGGTAGGTTTGACTGTAGCGAGCACTCGGACACCTCGATGTGCGATGTTCTCAGGCAAGTCGACTCGCCGATCTCGATGAGGAGGTGATAGCGGATGACGCTCGAGCTCAAAGGTACGGTGCGAGTGACCCGGACGATGCTGATGAGCTTGTGCTTAAAGTCACTAACACCAGCCTCGTCCATGGATTGGAGCACCTGATCACCAAACGCAGAGAGCCCGGGCAGCGAGGTATTCAGCTCGTAAGGACAATTGGGACAGTAGTCGGACTGGGTGGCCTTAACGGCGACAAAGGGCCGGTCGTTGTGGTCCGCGGACATTTGGACCTCGCTATCCAGGCTGGTCGCCGTCGGTTTGTCCAAGCTATCGACGCCGGCTGGCTGTTGTTCCTTTTTGGCTGGCAAGTCGTGACACTGCACGCTGTCTCGGTTGACGATCGGTGGCTGATAGTACTCCGAGTCGGTGATGTACGCGTCCAAGGTGCAGCTCTCGCGGGTACAGGTTTCGCCAATGCCCTTGCACACCGGCTCCAGATTGAACGTCAGTCGGTACATTTTGTGATTCGTAGAGGACATCTAGACATTTTAAAAGATTAAAAATTATCAAGTGCTTTTTTTTTTTTTTTTTTTTTCAACGTGACGATAAATAAAAAAAAAAAAAAGATTCATTTATCCGTGGGTGATTTCTCGTCGAAAAAAAGCAACGAGCGTCAGCGTAATGTTTATTTAAAGAGCCGAGACTGCAATGACACACTTAACACTGTCCGGCCAGTGCTGATTCAGCGAGTATATCGTTGGATTTTCCTCGTCAAAGCAACAGCAATCGGTATTCCGTTAATGTTAAACACACGACAAGTTGAACGGACAAAGCCACGCTCGAAGAAATAAAAAAGTTGAAGAAAATTGGATCGAGGCAAAAAAATCGGAAAGCTCATATTTTGAGCGTATGAAGAGAAGAAAGTATGCGCAAGTGAACGCAAAAAAAAAAAAAAAAAGAAGAAAGTATGGTGCGCGCGTAATTACAATATCGTCGGTCCCGCGGGTCGAGAGCGCGCATTATACAAACAAAACGCAAAAAGCGGACGACGAGGGACCTACCATTGTAATTTATATACATAACGTAATCTGCCGCTTATTATTTCGCTGACGCGTACAAACGAGCGATTTCATGGATATTAATATAATTATTTGGTACACACGCGGTGAATAAGTACAGTATCGCACCGCACGTTTACCCCATCCCAAAGAACGTAAACATCCTCTTAACTCGAAGATGTACAATCAACGTGCACGTAACATATAAATGCGCGTAGGTTCCACCTTCGCCAAGTATTGTCAACGCTCGACAGTTTGCATCACAAGTAGATCGGTAATAATACTTAAAAACCAAAACACCAAAGCTATTATACTATAATAATGTACGTGTAAGTGTGCTCGCTCACCACAATCTGCGCCGCGACGAGACTGCCGTGCTTGTAAGTGTGCCCATTGGGCGCTATGTCATTGAGAAAGTTGAGGCCTCGCTGCACGTAAACCCGAGGCACGTAGCTCGGCTCTACGTTGGTCCAGGGCAGCTGGACCTGTCCCAGGGCCGAGTCAATGCCCAAACACGCCACAGCCAGCAGCAAAAGGCAGGGCCTCGTCTTGGCAAAGAGGCGCGAAGCTGCCATGTTTTTTTTTTTTTTTGTTGTTTTTCTTTCTTACGTGCTCTCGCGGAATGTATAATTATTATCACACGTATTGCGTACACTTATGGCCCTCTCTCTCGTTTTATATACGCTGCCAAATGGGTATGTATATGTATCCTTCAGTATTAAATTGGGTATTTGTTACGACTCCTCTTACTTTGACGCTCGAGGAGCGACTGGCTGATCGCGAGACTCCGCTGCTCCGAACGATATGGGATCGCAGCTCTCGCTAGTCCTCTTCCTCTCTTTGTCGCACACATCTACGAGCGATTCCGCGAAAAGTAGACCTTATCGGATTAAATTTTCACACCTTTGGCAATATTACTTTTAGTTTCTTCTTCCCCACTGGAATATGAGAATACAATTTTCATACTCCCAATACTTACGTTTTATCTCGTAAACAAATCTTTTTTTTTTTTTTTTGTTTTTTTTTTTGTTTGTCAAAGCTTCTCGCAAAAAATTTCGTTTTTTTTTTTTTTTTTTTCCGGAGGTGACCAGAAATAGAAACTATTTTTTTTCGTCTAGAGTAAGCCAAAGATCATTGACGAACAAAACGCAAAGAAAACTTTAGTTACGTGTTTATGCCCGATCACCTGGTGTAAGGGAAAAAAAAAAAAAAAAACTCCAGCCATTTGTTAGCGACAACACTTTTTTTTTTTTGCAGAATTTCTCATATGGTACGCGTAGCCCATCAGCGCAGCTCAAGAGACCCGGCCAGTGCAGCCTTGTCGTTGTATCGGCATCATATATTTACGTACAACATACACATACGTTACTCGGCCTCCGGGGATGTACATTTTGCTGCTCCAGCTCTGTTGAGCATCTGGTTCTCTGTGCGCGAGTGGGATCTGTTGGAGAGCAATACTCGAGTACCTCTCCTCTCGTATGCATTTATGCGTGTGCACACGCTATACCCGGAATGGTATATACAAATGCAAGTATTGGTATTGCTGTTGTCCTTACGTAATTCTATAAGACAGCATCTTCCGTAATCTTCAATTTGAATTTGCTCGAGTCGTGGTAATACGCGTCCCGGTCAAAGATTCAATGAGTAACGCGTAAGAGAGGAAGAAGGGGACAAAACGAGGATGATAAATGCCATACTTATTACAGTGACGCTTGAAACAAAAAATAGTGCTATGATACATCTAGCATTGGTAGCGGCTAATCTTTCCCAAACGCAAAATTTAGTGCAAATCAGGAAATTTTTTTTTTTTTTTTTTTTTTTTCGTATCTTTTGAGTAAAAATGTATTAATCTACTTTTTTTTTTTTTTTTGGAATTTCCGTATTTTTCATTGAAACTCCGTGATTGTTACAAAAATATAGTCTTACTAAAGCAAAGAAAGAACTAAATACAATAATAACATGTTGGTCATTGTGTAGAAACATTTTTAATGTTTTAATAATGAGAGCATGAGAACATTTTTTAAAAATACATACACTCTTTTATCTAAATATTTTTAATTTTGACGTAATGATCCATCTATCGTGTATTTTTTACGCGCGCGTCAAGGGTCAAGGTTGGTCATTTTTCTTGTCCTTACTCTTCACCCTCGAAAAAAAGAATCGAGCACTTGATAACGTTTTTCCATCGCGCATTTTTATAGCAACACCCTTACTTTAAACATGTAGTAAATTTTGCGAGTTGATTGAATGTTGAGTGAAAAATTTACGGTTTTTTCCATCACGTAGGCTTGCAATACTGAAGCTTTGATCAAAAAGATCTAATGAGATACGAGTACCACGATCGTGATCAATAAATGCGTCACCCTAATATAGAATCGATGTATGGAGATTATTCATTAAAAATCAAACTTTACCGAGTAATAAATGTGTTTTTTTTTTTTTTTTTTTTTTTTGTTTGAACAGTCGGTGAATAACCATGAAAAAAAATTGCTCGTACATTCATTTGAATGACTGTTCGACGGACCAAGAGAATCCAAATGTTAAGTTTTTTTATTTGTCATACTCTATTTACGAAAGTATCTTTAACGTGATCGATTAAAATAACACTGGTAATTTTTTTTTTTTTTTAGTGCTGTTAAGTATTTTAGTTACTATGTAATATTATTTTAATTTGTCAGTTTACATGAGAAGTCTAAAATTCAATTGCTAGTTTTACTCGTCTTTCATAGCCAAAAGAACCGTAAAGTACGAAAAGGACGAGCTCATAACCTGAGTAAAAAATATATTGTATGAATAAATGCAAGCAAAAAGCCTTCATTGGATGAAATAAAAATACTTTACCTGTAAAAACGACTCGAGGGACATGTCGTAAAATTTTCCAGCTGTGATGGTGCACGGTTTGCTCGACCTCATCGAGACCATTTTAAAATTTGTCGGCGACGAAGTACCAATCCAATTGCTCAAATAGGTAACATCTGCGACATTTTCGCTCTATTTTGTCAACATAAAATTGGCAGTGTATACCACTCAAATTGCGAAAATAGTAAAAGTTAAATACATGAATGAATTGTAATTTTACATTGGTAAATTTCTAGATTTTACAATAAATCGAAAATCGATATTTTTTTACGTAACGCATCACACAAAACACACGTAAGCCACCCGGAAGGCTTCCCTCGGCAAACCATAAATTTCAATCAAAACACGGATACGGCTTGATAGGCATATATACATATATGCCATACATTGAGAGAACGAGAGGTAAAAGTTACCTCGGTTTTGAGCCTATGGCCGCTGTAGCTAAATATAAACAGCTCCAAAACAGCGGACTGCAGAAACGAAGCGTATTTCAGTAGTCGCGTCTTATCCTCCAGCATCTGAATCGCCAAGCAAAAGTTTAACAAAAAAAAAAAAAAAAAAAAACTTTTTCAAGTAATCCAGATAAGTACTTTATAAATATCATCAAGAAGCTAAATTGAAAAAAAAATTTTTTTCTTAATAAATTAGTGGATATTGTACCGTTGTGAGTTGAAACCCGCCAAAGCACATGAGTCCGGTGCTTATGATAAACTGCGCCAGCGCCAGGAAATTTATTACGCTCTCGACTTTTTCGGCAAATCTGACGAACAAAGAAATCACACGAGGAAACGATTAAAAAACTAAATCCTTTTTTTTTTTTTTTTTTCATTACATTCGCACAGTAAACCAGCTTGTACACGTTGCAAAGGACATAAATAAGAAAACTATTACATGGGAGGACTAATGCGCACTACCTCATCTTTCATGTCTTGTAAATCACCAACAGAACCGCGGTGAATCAAACCGGTTTTTTTCCTTCTCCACATGCTCGCACAAAACAACGCTCGAAAAACGAGCCGATTTATACCTAAAGTCAATTGCCAAACGTATTGTCTATTACCTCGAAATGGCCTTTTTTTTAAACGTTGAAAAAGTGTTGACGTTGTTTTTACAACTTTAAAACGCAGAGAAAAAAAAAGAAATGTTTCAATAACCTTGCATAAAAGTTGTAAAAACGTTGAAAATGACCGGTGTTTTTTGTGACTAAAAAGTGCTCCTCGACTCCTTTCGCGTTTATTTGCATGTCATTATAACGACCAACGTGGACGACAACACCTTGAATCGAGGAGTTGAGATAATTTTTATTAGTCTCACTAATATTTTTATGGATGCAATAAATTATGATCATCAATAATAATTTTCATGAAAAAGCTTAGTCCCTCACTCCAAATGTTTTGTCATCATTGAAGTTGTCCATTAAATTACATACAATGTTTTTAAAATTTTGTGGGCTATTGGAGAAGATTCGCGTGTACCTGATGCACTCGAGGTGTTTCCGCACGACCCCTTCGATTTTCGGGCCACCAGCAGTCCAGTCCGAGGAGTCGAGGTTCCGAAAGTCCCTCTGGACGAGGGCAAACTTGGCCGCGGCGTGGATCGTCGCTATGAGACAAAAACTCGTGCCACCGGCAATGGTGCTACTACTGAAGCAGCCAATCACCGAATTTACAAAATACGTGCACTCGTAGCGTGGCGATGTCGTGTGGTTGAAAAAGTAATAACCGCCGAAGGGTAGCTTGCTCTGACCTGTTTCTCCGTCAGCCAATTTCATCTAAACGAAATTAGGAGGTCATTTTTGCCGTAATTTTGGGATAAACGTCGTCGTTGCATGCGAGGCATGATCGAAATGCTTCGTTGTTTTTCATCAACACGTTCTTTTATCACGACTCATTCATAAAATTATTGCAAATTTATCTGCTGGCCATTTTTTAATACGCGCTGACAGTGATAGTATAGTTTATGTTATGTTGGTTTAATCCCTTTGTTCTTTCTTTTTTTATTAAACTGAATTTTGTACACTTAAATATTTTGCTGTTTATTGTAATCGTCTCAAAAATATTATTATAGATAACAGGCAATACTTGTAACCCCATATTATAGGGTATTGTCTTGACTCGCATGCATTGATATTGTGTTGGACGATCTCAAACTTTGGGTTTTAATATGATTCGTTGAAAAAAAAGTTTGTGGTTTTTCACGCAAAAAGTTAATCCATCGGTATAAAAGTTATGTTGGAAAAAAAAGTTATTTTCTTAATTCTACTCAAATGAAAATTGTACGTTGGATGAGTAAAATACCCCATAAGCTTACGATCAAAATTACAGTGCAACTATTTTCCCACTAATAGACAAATAATCATGGAAAAAAAATCGGTTATAATGTATATCGTGTGTAAATACGTATGAAATGTATAATGCGCAACCTCGAGAATCGGCATAAAAACGAAGGCGAGGGCCGTACTCGCGACGCTGATGATGAAAAATTTAGCGAGTTTGAACGCGAACTGGGACTGGCTTCTCAGGACGGATCTCTCGGATGGAGTTGACTTGACCCAGTCGTTTCTCATGGTGTCCAGGACGAATAGCATGTCCTGGCGTTTGCTCGCGAAAACAATGACCCTCAAGTGCACCATGTAAAAAGCCGAGGATACGAGGCTACACTCTATGGTCTCGTTCATATCTAGACCCCAGAAGAGTATGGCTTCGGCTGTCGTGGTTGTGCATGCGACTAACGTCATTAGGTACATGATGGCCCGGTGCAGTTTACTTGAGATTATTCCTCCGGAGCTGTGAGGCCAGCAGCCGAAAATTTCAAAGGACATCATCATCGGTCTTATCAGTTGGTCGTATTCTTCCATGATTATTATTTCTTTCTCTGCGCCACGAATAGTACAGGGTAATAATTTATTTGTCTTGGGAAAAAGTTTAACGTTTTTTGCGCGTAACTAGAAATCGAATAAGTGTATAGCTCTTTTTTTTTCTAGATATTATCAAAACTAAAATTGAATTTATGCATATAAATATTACGTAAAACAATGCATGTATCATTGTTCACGAGAAATGTTAACAATTTCTTGATATTTTACATACATCAGTTTTACAAAATTTACTGGTTAAATTCTATCGTTTTTCAACAAAGTGTTTAATTATCCAATCAACAATCAATCGATCTAAAGCTATCCTAAATTTTGGGCTTAACTGCACAAAATAGTTATGCTTTCATTAATTTAGTCTATACTTTAAAAAAAAATTAAAAAACAATTGCAATTATTAGTCTTACCTAAAAATCGTGATAATAGTTGTATAAAAATGATGAGAAAATTGGAAAAATATGACGAGCACAGTATACTCTTTAGTTTTGATTGAAATTTAAACGTATGTAAAAGTGTGCTATTTAATAACAAAGAAGGGAAAAAACGGTGCCGTGGATGCTCTTACTCATAAAAACTGTTTTATTCACTTTTACTCATATCTGGTTGTAGAGTTAGATAAAAATCGAGACTTGCGCTTCAAACTTGTACCTACCTGTTTTTCAAAATTATTTCCAGTTTACAAAATAACCATTGCAATGATACTTTGTTGTTACCACTGCACTGCCGTGTGTTTGGTGTTGGTAACTTCTGGTCGTCAAGCATCATCGAGCGTTTCATAAATAAAACCGACAAAGTTGCTTATTTGGAAAATAATTGACGGCTGCCACTCGCCGGAGAGCTCAAATAAGTACACCTACCGCGTGGTTACAAGAAAATTATGCGGAATCGAACGGGCGAAGAAAAAGTTTGCCGCTGCATGGGTAACGAAGCTTTGTTCTTGCGTCCGGAGTAAACTGGATTTTCGCCTAAATGTGCACTTAAGTGTACTTATGGAATCGACAGTGAGGAAAATTATCGGTTGTACTAGCAGCATTGTAGAGGCGCCAGCGAGCCTGTGAACAGGTGTAATTTGCTGCGGTTCTTTTTTTTATTCTCTTTCGCTGTCCACTTGTTTGCTACGTTTGGTTTTTCTTGAAAATTTTAGAACATTACATTACTGTGAGAAGAATATTCGAAAATTAAGTGGAATAAGCAGATGTACGCCAAAAAACATCAAAACGGCTTCTTAAGCGTTCGTTCACTAATATTCATTCGACAGCTAATGTGTGGAGGTAACACAGGTAGCACCTGTTTAGCGATAACAAATTTTTTTTTTCACTTCCATTAAATTTATGTATTATAAATATTTATACTCTGGAACACAGTAAGTGAAGACACGGTATTTTTTTTTTTTTTTTTTACCATTATTGCGTATAACTTTTTCTTCGGTTTTTGTTTTTTTGTTTGTGAGAGTGAAATGCTCATCTTGTACTTATACATATCAGATTGGTCAAATAAAAAAAAAACTGAAATTCTACAGTAGCCGAAAGTAGCACTATGGGTGATTACGATAACAAACGCGATAACTGAATTTTAAGATTTCGTGTCTTTTTTTGTGCATCATAATAAGTTCCGGTCCGAAAATTTATTTTTTCAATTGAGTTCTGAACAAACTTTCTAAAATTTTTAATTAGGAAAACATAGTAGAAAGGAATTGTATTTACACTTAAAAAAAAAGAACAAACTAATTTTTTTTTCTCGTTTTAAGTACATGTCATTTTAATTACATAAAAACAGTACATAATCTTCAATGAAAGATGGATGGTCACATGATTATGGTTTGGATTTATCACGTAGTTTTTCCTTTATTTTTAAAGCGATAAAATTTCAGAATGAGATTTACAAAATGAAAAACAACATATTTTTGAATTTTTAAGTTTACTAAACATAAAAATCACCCGTTTTAAGATACCTAGTAGCTTAATTTTTCTCGAAACTACGATTATGTTTAATAAAAGTTTGGAGGTTGATGAAGCCCCCTACAATGCTCATAAAGACGAAAAAGTAACGAGATTGGGACAGTTAAATTGGTAAACAATAACATTTATTACTATTTGATATTATAATTATTGTAGTACCTCACGAGCAGTTTGATGGCTCCATCAATGTTAAGAGAATTGAAAAGTTTATTAAGTTTCGGAGGTACACGAACATATTAACGGCTGATATTTTTTTAAACGAAATTTGCAAGGCCTTTTTATTCAAATACAATATAAAATACAAATGTTCTTCTTATAATAACATTATTTTATTTTACCAGAACGTACATAGTTCAACCATTATGTTTAATGTAATTGCATCCACGTAAACATAAAAAAAATTGCTGTTTCATTTTACTAATCCTTTATGGCTAAAAGGACCGTAAGATACGAAAAAGATGACCCCATCACCTTTGTAAAATATGGAAAAAAATAAATATGCGTACATTTTTTACAATAAAATAGTAGTATTTTACCTTTAAAAACGACTCGAGGGACATGTCGTAGAATTTTCCAGCTGTGATGGTGCACGGTTTTCTCGATCGCATCGAGACCAGTTTAATATTCGTTAGCGCTGACGTACCAATCCAATTGCTCAAATAAGTAACATCTGCGACATTTTCGCTCTATTTTGTCAACATAAAATCGGCAGTAATATATCAATCAAATTGAATCCTACACAGACTAAAGACTCTTAATTTTTCAATAGGTATTTTTTTGAGTGAGGATTAGAGACAAAAGTAAATCGGTCAATTATGATTCAGAAGCGGCTGATAGATACCTCGGTTTTGAGCCTATGGCCACTGTAGCTAAACAGAAACAGCTCCAAGATAGCCGCCTGTAGGAATGCAGTGTATTTCAGTAGTCGCGTCTTATCCTCCAGCATCTGAATCGCCAAGCAAAAGTTTAACAAAAAAAAATAATTTGACAAGTAATTATTTTTCAAGTTGATTTAGAAATGACTCGGGAGTCAATCGTGGATTTTTGTTTTATCTTTTTAAATTGAACAAACATTAGGTGAAAATTGATTGATCGATTACGTGTACAAATACAATATTTAATGGAAAAATTTTGTAAATACGATTTTGTAAGTATATTATATCTCACAAAGCAAAAGTAATAAATTTTGATGTTTCTGTCGATATCTCATAATGAAATTCATCAGTTTATATATTTTCTTATTTGACAACATTTTCTGATATTGTAATGGAAAATCTGTTAAAATATTTTTTAAAATTTTATTTGATTCTGTTCACAATCACTTGACTCCTGAACCATCTTAAGACGTTGAAAACAAAAGTACATGATGGGTATACCGTTGTGAGTTGAAAACCGGCAAAGCACATGAGTCCGGTGCTTGTGATAAACTGCGCCAGCGCCAGGAAATTTATTACGCTCTCGACTTTTTCGGCAAATCTGTAAAATGAGGAAAATGAGAAAACGATTCACTATAATTTATCCAAAAACCACATCTTTTTTTCTTTTATGCAGGTGTACCTATGGTATACATATCTACCGTAGCATTACCACCTATGTAGTAAAGGTATTTTGTATAAAGTCGATCATAGTGAGAGCGAAACAATAATAATTTTCTGGTTGAAAAAATGACTTGATAAAAATTGTTGGTAAAACTTGAAGATAGCTCCAGTAACTGCACTTCGAACGTACATATTTTATTTACCCGCGAATGTGCGCATCCAGCCACAGCAATCGCATGGGGTCCCTCGAACGTAGTGTTCGCACAACCAGGTATACGAAAATAATAACAATTCTTTTTCTTTTTTATAAAAAAAAACGAGCTGATTGTCTAAAATTCTCAAAAAGAACAACTGCTTCGCGTGTACCTGATGCACTCGAGGTGTTTCCGCACGACCCCTTCGATTTTCGGGCCACCAGCAGTCCAGTCCGAGGAGTCGAGGGTCCGAAAGTCCCTCTGGACGAGGGCAAACTTGGCCGCGGCGTGGATCGTCGCTATGAGACAAAAACTCGTGCCACCGGCAATGGTGCTACTACTGAAGCAGCCAATCACCGAATTTACAAAATACGTGCACTCGTAGCGTGGCGATGTCGTGTGGTTGAAAAAGTAATAACCTCGGAAGGGTAGCTTGCTACGACCTGTTTCTCCATCGGCCAGTTTCACCTAAACGGGAGTTAGAGATTTTTTGGTCATTTTTACCGTTAAACTACTCGGTGTTGCGATACCGCGGTTCTATATATGATCCAATCACGGATGCTTTTGTCACGACATCATCCTGCTCCTAATACATATGTGACATTGGACGAGCAATTTACTTGAAAGTTCGACATAATTGGTAAAAAATGAACAAAAGTATATATCATTCGAGTCACTACATTGGATTGTTCTCGTTTTTCATCCAAAAAGTTAGTCCGAAAGTAAAAAACTACTCGACTGATTCTGCACTAAAAAAAAATGTTGTCTATCGTCAGATTCGATCGTTTAGCAATCCGATCGAAAAACTCGGGTGCTAAATGGGATAACCGTGATCCTGCGATAAATATTACGTACACAGGGCAGGTTGTTTTTGTGCATAAATGGGTATCAAAACGTGTAGCAAATAACGATACGCAACCTCGATGATCGGCATGAGCGCGAACATGAGGATCGTCATCGCGACGCTGATGATGAAAAACTTTGCGAGTTTGAACGCGAGCCAGCACTTGTTTCTCAGGACGGATCTCTCGAAGGGACTGGAATCGAGCCAATCGTTTCTCATCGTTTCCACGATGAGCATCATGTCCTTGCGTTTGCTCGCGAAGACGATGATCCTCAGTAGCGCCATGTTCAAGACGGACAACACGAGAATGCACTCGATGGTCTCGTTCATGTCCAGACCCCAAAATACCACGGCTCCAGCTGTCGTTGACGTAGACGCGATCAGCGCGAACAACAGTATGGCCGTCCGGTGGAATTTGCTCGAAATTATTCCTCCGGGGCCTTGTTGGGACCAGCAGCCAAACACGTGGCACGAGATCATTACTGGCCTTATCAGTTGGTCGTATTCCTCGGTAGGGTCCATAATTTTTGTTTTCCTTGCTTCTTTTTCCCTGCATCAACAAAAATCGTGCCATTTTTTTTTTAACTCAAGTGAAACACGTTTACAATAACATAAACCTACCAGATCTCCGTGTTTCCGCCAATTGACATCGCAACGACACTTTAATGGTACGACTGTCGCGTTTGGTGTTGGTATTTCATGATGGAAGCGAAACGAGGAACCAACAAAGTTGCTTGTTTGGACGGTAATTGGTGGCTACCTGCATTTCCTGGAAGGTTAATTCAAACGAGTGAGTACACATGCCGTGTGTTTAGAAGAAAACCACACGGAACTTCAATAAGAGGGGCACGGAAAAGTTGATAAAACTTTGTTCTGGTATACAAGTGCTTGTACGTCTTTTCTAAGGGAATCGACTACCGATTAGGAAGATCATTGATTGCCCGTGTCATTAAGAAACTAGCGTGTATGTCAATGTGTAGTTTGTAACGAGTGGGCTTGGGTACAATTTGCTGTGAATTTTTTTTTTTTTTTTTTTTTTTTTTTTTTTTTACTGCGTCCTACATTTTAGTTGCAACAATTATAAAGACGAAAAACTTCAAGTTATCATGAACGCTGCGAGAAGAACATTTAAAAATGTTTCAACTGATGTGATAGCTACGCTAAAAAACGTTAAAAAAAAAAAAAAACAGCTTCTTGAGTGTTCGAGCAGCTAATGGAAGTAATACAGGTAGCACATGTTAAGCGATAAAATTTTATTTTATTTTTTATTATAACTCAACTAAAAGTATATAATTTGAATATTTATATTTACCGTGAAACGGTAAATTTTTTTTTTTTTTCTTTCAACGGGTAACTTATTATTCGGTAGCTGTTTTTTGGAATTTATACGTGATTAAAATACTCGTCTCGTATACTTATATTGTCCGAATCAATGGGGTCGGCCGAAACAAAAAAGAAACCCTGAAATTCCACAGTAGCCGAATAGTGGCGACACACAGGTGATTACGATAAGAAACGTGCCAACTGAAATACATACATCGTGTTTCTTTTGGCAATCTTCTGGATGGTTACTTAAATGGATGCATCCTCGGATGTAAAACAAGCACCGTGTGATAATACTATACGCTTGGTGGGATGATTAATGCGTATAATAAGTTTTTGTGAATTGCAATAATTGTATGTTATTATTTTTGAAGAAAAATAGTTAATTTTTTTTTTTTTTTTTTTTTTTAAATACCAGCTTCAATTACATGTGTCGATAATAGGGTCGAACGCCACTGCGAGGAGAATTGGCATTAAATTTTCAATTTCCTTGGTAAACAATATTTTTTCAGCATAGGAAGAAATGGTTCTTATTTCAAAACGATTGGTAGGTGACAGACCTTGGTGTACTCGAGTGTTATGTTAAAATATTTTCAATAATTGGTGAATGCTTTTCCATGGCTTTGATCAGTTCGCTAAAAAAAAGTAAAATAAATAAATAAATCAGTTTATCAGCGCCAGTGTTCCCTATGGGTGCATTTTGTTCATTAATACTATGAATGGCCAACGACTATTTGTTGCACATATCAAAAACATCGTAAATAAATCACTCGTTATAGGAATTTTTTTTTTTTTTCAATCAGCCAATCAAAAATATATTACAAAATATTATTTATACCATCCAAATCCCTGTTTTCTTTTGCAAAAATGTAAAAATTCGAATTTAACATCAAGACGCGAAAATGCACGCATAATACTCAGGTATCAGGTCCAAAAAAATGGAAAATCAGGCAAGATAACGTTGCCCGAATAAATCGTTTTATTGAATAGATTTTAACACAATATTGTTTAAAAACAAATAAGATTTGTGCTCAAATGACAAAATAATGGCTCGTTTTGAAAAACTAGCTATAGAAGTGAAAGAAGCCAGTATACAATTGTATCGTTACAGTATCATCAGCAGCATTGACAAATGTTTATTTTTAAGTAAATTTTACCTTGTGTCAATATAAGACCGATTCTACTAATGAACGTGTACGATTAATGAATATATTGAATATCGCTGATAAAGATAACAAACAAGTAAAAACTTGGTACAAGGCCAGCTGAACTTTCAACGAAAATGATAATAAAACATGAAAAAAATTATCGATTCTTTATTTATATACTTATAGTGTACACTCGACGTAAATTATTTCAACGTAAAAATTAAATTTAATTACAGGTGCGGCTGGAGGAGTTTGTTGCGCCCATCGGAGCGATGTTAATCAACTCCGCGGAATATTATTGTTCATAAAATTGTCAGGGCGTGGAGGGACAATGTAAAAGGTTAAAAAAAAAGGAATCATAATTTTATTTTTTAATAGATTTTTCCTTATAGGTATATAACATTTTTGGAGGTACGTGGAAGAAAAAAATCGGTCCTCGTCGAAAAGAGGGGACTTTTAACTACACTTCTTTTTTTTTTTTTTTATTACATTTTCTCATGTACCCAAGTTATTTACGTCAAAAAGTTGATTGCATTCAATTCATGGTTATGATAATAGTGCAGTCTTAAAAAAAAAAGAGTTGTAAAGTCACTTTGATGACCGAGAGATTTATCGGTCGTGCAGCTCGAGTGTACACTGATTACATGAAAATAAAAATCTTGACCAGATATATGTAATTACATATGAGCTCATTATAAAATATTTAATTTTCGTACACAAAGTACACGCCAAAGAGACACACTTTTTTTCTCTTTCTCGATCCTTCAACAATAAACTGTTGAAAAACAAAAGGTTCTTTTTTTTTTCATTTTTCATCCACCCTCGCCTTTTTCTCCGAATCACAGTATAGATTGCACCTGCACGTTTGCCGCTTTCGATCCGTGACGTCAATCATTCACGTAGACATGGGAACTATGTGTACATCATTCGACCTTTAAACTTCATTATAAATATGTTGTAAAAATTAACTGGCATATCCATGTATGCAAAGATCAAGTTCTTACTGTAAAAGCTCAAAAGAATTTCTGCACCAATGGATCAGTGACACATGTGTATTTACAACACATAGGCACATGCGTTTATTGGATTTCTGTTCGTATGAAAAGCTTTCGACATGTGTAGCCTGTATCACACCAGTGGCTGAAAGCTCTCGCGAGCTGTCACGTCGATATCACCGCGAATAATGCATCATGCGCCGAGCCACTGAAAAATTAAGAGTCGTAAATTGACATAAGGCTGCAAGACGTGCAAGTGCAGTGTATGTACCTATATATTTGCGTCTCGCGCCTCGCGCCGTGTACCAGCTCAGCGGTAAGGAAGGGAAGGGGGAAGATTCGGGGGAAAAAGAAAGAGAGTATAAGAAGAAGCCCCGCTAAGTAAGCAAACATGTCGTCTACTGCGTCGTTGTTACATCAAGAGCATCGGAGCAGCGGTGGTGGTATCGCTACGATATTGTTATTGTTGTCATTCGGTGTCAGTGTTCGGCATCAGCAGCTGTTGACGGAGGACCAGTGTTGTACGGATAACAAAGTCTCTACGATGATAACGAGACTCGCGATGCTCGACAAATGCTAAATATACAAGAGAGAAATATCCGAGAAGTTGGGGGAAAAAAAAAGTGTATTCAAAACATTACTTTACACAGTGTAATTTTATAATTAGTTTAAGCATAATTATTGAGAGCACGCAGTTGACGCTTTGAGGCTGTCTGGAAACCATGGCGGTCTCGCACGCCTTGGGAATGGGTGAGATCGTCCATCTGAATGTTGGTGGTACCAGGTGAGTAAAGTGAGATATTTAGAACATTTTTCGGTCGGTCTTGGTTTTTAACTATGACACATATTTTGTCTGAATGAGAGGTGCTTAAAAAACTAAGTGAAGTTTTTCATTTTTTTCTTCTGGGGTTTATTCTTTTCTAATAACACATGAGTAGGTAATATTTGATAAAAACTGACGCTGTTTTTTTTTGTCAAAGGTTCTCCACCTCGCGACAAACTTTGTCCTGGATTCCCGACTCGTTTTTCACGGCTCTACTGAGCAATCGCATCGCAAGCAGGAGAGATGAGAACGGAGCGTTATTCATAGACAGAGATCCAAAGATATTTTCAGTCATTCTTAATTACCTGCGTACTAAAGATGTTGATTTGACTGACGTTAATATACGTACATTAAGACATGAAGCAGAGTATTATGGCATTACGCCACTCGTTAAAAGACTGATGCTGTGTGAAGATTTGTCACTATCTCCATGTGGGGATATACTATTCTATGGCTATTTACCGCCTCCAAGTAAGTTTTTACCTCAATATTACTTTTTTGACCTAGTTTCTTAGTACTTGTTATAAAAATCTTTACCTTTGCTCAGACATTCCATTACAAGAAGCTACTGTTGCAACTACAACAATAACCACGACTGTTAGTGATGTATCTGTTCATGGTAGGCAACCAGGAGCCAATTCAGTCCCTCCACCTAGATCTGAAGCTTCATCAATATCCCAACCTACAGTTAGTTCATCCAATTCTCCAGCACAAGTTGCAAATTCTAGTATGTACATTTTTTGGCTGTGAATAGGAGAAACATTAATTTTTCCACCTTGCTTTGATTAATCGATCTTTCTCAATTTTTTTAGACTACAGAGTATCACAAAGAGGACACTCACATTCGCGCACACCATCGCTTGATCTTAGGCATGCCAGGAACAGTTCAGCAGACTTGAATAAGTTATTCAAAAATGACATAGGACTGATATTTAATCCACTAACTGGTATGTGATTCTTCGTGTGAATATATTTAAAAATTTTGTATTAACTATTTGAACATATAATAATTGTAAACTTGAAATTGTTAGTTTCAGGCTGGGCAGACCCACTTAGGGTTCAAATCATAAAAGCCCATCACAATTGGATAGCGATAGCTTACGCGCACTTCATAACGTGTTATCGTTTAAAAGATTCGTGTGGCTGGCAACACGTATTTACTAGTCCACATGTCGAATCTGTGATCGAGCGGGTTGCTATCAATGCAAAAATGGGCATGGGTGCCCATGAAGGAAAGATGGTTGCTATCTCGTATGGCAGCCAAGTGAGACTGTGGTCTGTCACCGAAGATGGCATTAAAACAAACATCGGAACATTTAATTTGAACGTAAGGGTTGAGTTTTTGTTTTTTATTGGAAGTCAATTAGTTGCTTTATCGCCAACGGGAAAAATCGGAGTGTGGCATGCAATGACCCATCATTGGCAGATTCAAGATGTAGTATCCATCTCGTCATTCGATACTGCTGGATCATTCCTTTTATTGGGATGCAATAACGGATCAATCAATTATATTGGTAAATTCGTTTTTTTTTTTTTTTTTAACGATACTTATCATTTGAAATCAAATTTTAAGAAACTTTACTAAGCATGACAAAAAATATTATAAACAGATATGCAAAAGTTTCCTTTGAGGATGAAAGACAACGATTTACTTGTAACACAGTTGTACAGAGATCCTAGCAATGATCCAATCACCGCGATTTCAGTATATCTGACACCGAAAACAAGTAAGTTTGTTTTGTCATTTCAAATCATACATAAAACTGCTGCTACTGATATTTTACAGACAAATTGGATACGAAAGGCAATGCACTTGTAGAAAAATTTCTTTGTTTTTCTTCCTTTTACATTAAATATTTTTAAAAAATTTACAACTCACTAATTTTCATTTTTAGTAAATATCGCGAATGAATGTTTCTTTTGGGTCATTTAACGTCATTTTTTTTTTAATCATGTGGTTGAGTGAAAACTAAATTTATTCTTTACGACTGCCCTCTCATTTTAAAAGTATAATAGACTAAAAATGTAAATCAAAGTTTATAGTTCTAAAATGTGAAGAGCATATAAAATAAAAAATTTACTTGGGAAAAAAAAAAATTTTTTTTTAACTGTTTTCTTGATAAAGTTTTCGCTTTTCTTTTTTTTTTTTATAATCTCAAACATTTACAACGACTTACCATAACATTTTTTGCTTCATGAATTGGTACCGTACAACTGGATACATAGCACAAGGCAAGTATGGGTCTTCAGTTATAAGTTCAACATCACTTACTATACTTATACATACATCTTTATTATCATCGTTTATTACACAATTCTGTACATTTTTGCATCATTTTTTATTGTTATATTTTATTTGTATTTAATATATTTATGTAGATAGTAGTACGTGTGCCCTTTCCTTCTTTCAATTGATTTGTTTGTGTTTTTTGTTCAATTTCACGTCTTACGAGTACCTACCAAAAAAAAAAAATTTCATAAACTATCGTGTTTCATATCAAGCATCAATCTTGTTTAATGACATTTGAGTTTCATCGGCCAATTGCACCTTACTCTTCCTATGCATCCAGTTGTACTAATACGCAAACATGGATAATTTTGCAAGCTTTTTGTATGCATTAAATTCATTTGTACGTGACGCATTATATCACCTTACTTTTGACCTCTATTGGCAACCAATTTCCTTTTGATTGTTTATGAATATTCCAGTTAATACTCTTTATTAGTATTTTCGAGAACTTTGAACTTTTTGTTAATTTATTGAATCTGTGTGTGAGAGGGGCAGGAAGTTTATACTTAACTGTGCATAAACAATTTTATGTAAAGTTTTATTTTCTTTATTGATAGAATTTCAACTAAATATCTACATATTTGTTAGTCTTTACAGTAAAATTACACTAATCGTGTATTTTTAATAGTAAAACACCGATTTCCGGAAACAATGTTTTAAAATACCGCTTGCTACGTGTGGCTCGTGTTCGGAAAGGCTAATAAATAAGTGATTAATTTTATTTTAATACTCCAAGCTAATATTTATTATTCAAGTCTTTCATTGGGCACATCTACTACATTCAGTGCATGAATTACATGAGTATCGTTGTAGTCTAGATTTGCATGAACCTTATTTATGTTCCAATGTATCGTAATGAGACTATCTTTTATATAATAATATATCGGTTGCATGAAAATAATACTAAGTTATTGATAAATAATGATGGGGACGTAACTTTCAAGTGTCCAAGCTGATGACTTTGTTCATTGAATTTGTACTATTAAAGTTTGAATGTTTTATTCTCAATGTAGGTCTCTGCGGTAATTGGATCGAAATAGCTTATGGCACTAAATCAGGGAGTGTCAGGGTAATAGTACAGCATCCGGAAACAGTCGGTCATGGGCCTCAGCTCTTTCAAACTTTTACTGTACATCAGAGCAGTGTCACAAAGGTAGACATTAGACTCCTCTCCCTAACTGTGTTTTAGCAAAGGTGTGCATTAAAATAAAAATAAAAACTTTGTAGGTGACGCTGTCAGAAAAGTATTTGGTCTCGGTATGCTCCGAATATAATCACGTCAGAACGTGGGCAGTTACGAGATTTAGGGGCATGATTTCGACACAACCGGGATCGACTCCTGAAGCCAGTTTTAAAGTCGTTTCTTTGGATGCTGTCGAGCCTTGCATTAGCTACAATGCTGGAAATGATTTTGGTAGGCTAAATTGAATTGGAATGAATTTTCGCAAGTTTAGTAAAAGTAAAGTAATCTTTGATCATATTTTTTTAATAGGTCCCTTTGGTGAGCAAGACGACGAGCAGGTGTTTGTTCAAAAGGTTGTGCCGGAAACTGACCAACTGTTTGTGAGACGGGCATCCAACGGCAAACGCGTGTGTGTCATTCAATCGATAGACGGAAGCGTAATCACATCATTCTGCGCGCACGAGTGTGAGGGCTCTAGTCGTATGGGCTCACGACCGAGGCGTTTTATATTCACAGGACACTCGAATGGAGCCATACAAATGTGGGATCTTACAACAGCGCTTGAACCAAATTACAGCGCATTAGTAGGTATGTTTTTTCGTACGGATTAATGTTTGGTTCATTATTATTACAACCATTTAAAAAAAAATTTAAAAAATTCGATTCATTTTTGATTGGTTCAGCCAAAGAATCTTCAGGAGGACCCACGCCGGAGGAATTATGGAAATTACTGGATCAGTGCGATTTGAGCAACAGTCACTGTTCGACACCGAGTATCAGTCCATCCCCATCTTTGATAGCTTCAGGACCGAGAATAAAGGCGAGCAACCTTTTGTTCCTCAACCAATCGCAAAATTCGAATTCGTCGGTAGGATCCAACCAACTTTAAGTAAAAAACATCAACAATTTTAGAAATTGTTTTTGCATTTATTTTGTACATAGGAACATTGTTGATGTTTTCTCGATTTTTTCACTGACTGAGTCTACTTTCGTATTTACGATTAATTACAATCAACAAATTGTGTCAAATTGATAAATTCCTACTTGTCGTTATATTTGATTAGGATTTGAGCTTTATAAGGCAGCAATAATTTTCACTGTGATTTTTAAATTGTAAATAATACTTTCATTAATAAACAATCTCGTTGTAAATTTTATATATATATTCTTAATATGTATATAGTATTTTTAATACCTGGTGTAGTAAAGTAAGAGTAAAAAAATCGTGATACTTAATTTTTAACAAAAAAAATGTTTATTGATAAAATTAGTATGGCATTGGATAGTTTTTCAACAAAAACTACCTTTCTCAAGTTTAATGTTTACACCTGCTAAGTACGGTCATAGTAAATAAGCAATATTACAAATAGAAAATATATAAAATACAATATTTGGTAGAATTGATAATTATTTCTCTAATAACATGATAAGTGTATTTTAACAAACGAGCATCACAAAATTCATAATAGCGCGTTCTAATCGCTACGTTTTAATCGAGGCACAGCGGTGTTAAATTCACTATCTAATAAAATTTTTGGTCTAACGGCCAACTGAATGCTCAATACAATAAGACGTAAAAATCGACTTGCACACGACATGCCACTTTTTTAAAATTTCCTAAGAACTTCAATGTCACAGTAATCACCTGTATTTTAACAATACGACGAGTATAGAAGCACACGATCTAGGTGGGCTCTGCATTTTGTAATAACTTTCTTTTTAGTAATAATACAGAGTCTGTTCTAAGAGCTTATTTTGTTAAATCGCTGGAAAAATGCAGATTAGCACATGATTGTGTAAATCACAAGTGCTTGGCAGTCTAGTATTAGATTCACTACTACCGACATCCAAAGTTATTTGAAACACGAACAGAGCTCCTTCAGTCGAGTCTGGCATTTACCTGGCTGAGCCTAGGCGGCAATTGTTCGATTCCAAGATACGTGTCATCGTTTTTCTTTTTCATGCCAAGACGTGCTTTTGCCAGAACAAATTATTACTAAACCAGCTAGGATTTGTCATTGGTGTCAAGAGAAAATACCACGCGACCAAACCTATTACGAATAGAGAAACTAATTTCGCTCTTTCTAAGTGATCTTCATAAGTCATCACTTCTGAAAGGTCTGGGAATCCCATGTAATTGCAAAACGAGTGAGCCGTAAATGCCGCTATAAAATGACCTGTGTAACAAAAAAATTTTATTGATTAATAATGGAGTAAAGTAACCGAATTTTTTGAAAATTATAAAAAACATTTTACCAGTTTTTGCAAATAGAAATGCAGCGTATACTCCAAATACCGTTGAATAAGCAAATTGAACACCTAGAAAAAAAAGTTGGATAACTTATTATTTCACATTATTTTACAATTTTTTTATTTAGAGTTATTGTGTACATACATGATCTCAATAGGGCTGTTTTGAAATCCATTCCTCTCCTCGTATTTTCAACTATATGATGAAAGTGTGCCGCCCCAAAAAACAGGGGGCATATAAAAATGGCAGTGATTGGCGCAAAGCATTGTAAGAGCAACGGCAACATGCAAGCTCTGAATGTCCATTCTTCGGAGAGTGGTGCCACGACTTGATTTCTCCACCAGACCAGAGTTTTGGCACTTCCCAGCCAATACGATGGTTCTTTGCGCAGAATTACATTTTTTTTTAAGTTAAAAGAATAATTGTTTGAAATGTTAAGCCATTCGAGCATTTCAAAATTTTTTAGCGCAATAAATTTACTACTATAAAAATATCGTAGCAAAAGTGCAAAAGCTCACATTAATTTTTTTAATATTTAATATTGAGCTTACCGGCATAAAGCCGCCACAGGCCGCTAAGTCCCTGCATATAAAGTGGCCCCAAAAAAAGGATCATTGTAAGACACAGTGGAATTATAATTGCTTGAATTATGCCTGGCCATCTTAGTCCCAATAACTGCCAAAGAGTTGCCTGCAATGAATTTTACGATTTTCTATATAATTCAATAAAAAAAAAATAAATAAATTGTTTTAAGCATAAAAACTTTAATTTCATAGGCAAAAAACTAGCCACTTACTCCGTGGTAAAATTTTTCATTAATTCCAAAATATAGCGATAACGGAGAGAGCAATGTCATTACAAAGACGCTAAAGAATCGCCTTTTTATTACGCTCGGGTGATCCCTGAAAAAATATGATTGTTATATCACGGATGTCACAGAAAGTTGAATAAAGTAAAAATACTCATATTTAGAGGGAGAAAAAAAGTTAGTTGTTCTGTTACACGATTAATTGTCAGTATCATCCAGGAATGCTAACATAAGTACCTTATCTCAATACTGATCTAAAAAATGTAGTTAATCCGATCTAAAAAGGGCTGAAACTAAAATTAAAAAAAAAACATTGATCCATTGGTTGTAAATGTCAGCAGTCGAGCCTTGTGAAAAAGAATCACCCTATATTAATTCTTATACCAACGCAAGTTCTACAAAAACGAAACGTTATGTCGAATACCAAACTCGCGCAGATTATTTAAATTTTATATCTTATTTTATATACATTTAAGAATCTGCGTAGTTATGCATACATTCTGATCAATATTGATTCTAATGAGGACAAATAAATCGTTAATAAATTCGATCGACGATAATACGAATTTACAGTATAACGGGATATTAAAAATCATACCAATATCTAAATTTGGAGCGAGCTAAGCAACAGCTCTTCGAAATAAGAGATTAGTATGGTCAATTAATCTTTCGCGATAGCAGTCACATATATGATTGATTTGTTAACGGACATTTTTCGATCAAACATATTTAAATTACTATAAATTGTTCAAGAAAATTTTATTATTTTACGTAAGTACGATGGATAAAATGATTTTAAAAAAAGTTAGTCAAAGGTGTAAAGTATATAATTTATGTGGCATAGGCTCACGTTGCAAATAAATAATATTATAATGTAGATAAACATCATTAATTAAAGTGTATAACACGCGCACTTTCCATGGTAATATGCAAAATTGCAAAAAAACGTCTCATGTGAATAAAACTATACCAATAAATCCACAAAATTTAGAACACATAAAACAACATGGAAACAAGTATAAGTATGAAAATAATTATCATCCTTTATTAACGACCATCACTGTGGCTGTGTAGAGGTAATTCTTATTATACTCGCAATCTATAGCCAATCCATTAATGCCAAAATTTATTCACTCCCCACCAAACAAGATTTCAAACTTCGATTCGATCCGTAACAAAATAAAATGAAAAACCAAACAATTAAGTATATTGAGTGTACAGTAAGTATAAAAGGGTTACCTACAAGGTATTTCACGTACGCATATTGTAATATATATTTTTGAAGGGTAGAGAGAGCGCTTGTAAAAATTATTTTCCCTAAGTTTGGCGGTGTGATCAAGTAGAATGACAACACTATGCCATAGGAACAGCGACAATTAACTGCGCCTGGAAATTTTCTTCGATTCATATTTTATGTCATGCCGGAGTCAAAATTATATAGGTATACATAAAAAGTGTCCCAACCCTATTGTTGCGGTCCAATAAAAACCAATAAAAAATTCATTGATTTTACCATAGGATTTTTCTATTGGTTTGTTATCGGTATTTGCACCCGTAAATCCAAATAAAATCCGAAATGGTCAAAAATAGATTTTCTATATCATTTATTATAACTAGGACATGATTGAACAAAAATAAATTGACAAATTTATGTCATACCATCCGGATGGTAACACCAAAACGAGGGGACAAAAGTATTTTTTACAAAATTCTAATAAAAATTAATAACTAACTTTTCTTTCAATTTACATATAAAATACTCTAATCCCCCCGTTTTGGTGTTACCATCCGGATGGTATGACATAAATTTGACAATTTATTTTTGTTCAATCATGTCCTAGTTATAATAAATGATATAGAAAATCTATTTTCAACCATTTCGGATTTTATTTGGATTTACGGGTGCAAATACCGATAAGAAACTAATAGAAAAATCCCATTGTAAAATTTTATTGGTTTTTATTGGACCGCAACAACAGGGAAGGCAAACAAAACTAAGAGAAAAAAAATAGGATATTCTAACCCAACTAACTGGACCACTAAGAATATATTAACGATTGCGTGTTAATAAGGAAATTTATATAAGTACACCTATAAATAATAAAAACGTTTAAATAATATTACTAAAATTTGTGAAAAAAAAATAAAACAAAATAGTTCGTAAGTATAAGTACATAACTGCCTGTGATAAACGCAGATCACAATGAGGTATATACATCACAATAAAATGTAAGTAATGAGTATACCTGTTGAGCGGCGACCTCCAGACGTAGAGGCTCCCAACGTAGACGATGGAAAGTACGAGGCAACCGAGAATGCCGGTAACACAAGGGTA
Organism: Copidosoma floridanum; assembly: GCF_036245765.1. Classification (NCBI taxonomy): domain Eukaryota; kingdom Metazoa; phylum Arthropoda; class Insecta; order Hymenoptera; family Encyrtidae; genus Copidosoma; species Copidosoma floridanum. The sequence continues at coordinate 34,947,805 of NW_028321890.1, forward strand.
GCCATCCTGAGCATCTTCTGCTGTCGCAGTAGCTCCACTACGTTCGTTCACCATATCCATCACTCATGCGTAACACCCAAAGCCAGTGCTGCTATGGCACACACGCAAGACCTAGGTACACGAACACTTTGGACTTGGACGAAAATAGTAGTCTCTCCCACGCAGTATATACCCTCTGTAATAGTAGTAAATAACAACCCGCAGGAACCTACACAAAACCACGAGCCTTACATTTTAGCACGACGAACGTCCTTCTTTGATATACTTAAATATGCACGTACGAATAAAATAGATAAAAGTATACACATAAAGTGTTTATGTTTAGTAAAGGTATACCTAAAAGTATGTACCTAAAAAACCTAAATTATGTGCGTGTTGTGACTTGTGACTGTTGTGTGTCGTTTCCCCTAAATCGGAGTTGTCGGAGTTCGGAGCAGTAGGTTTTCCGGAGTATTTGAAGAAGGAACGATGGTACATGAAACTATACTACCACACTCGGGATTTCACACGGAAACTCCAATTTGAAAAAATTAATACTTGTATGTATGTTTCTGAATTGCACGTGGCAAATGATTTTTGTTAGGTTGAGTAATTATTTAAGTATTTAGAGCTGGAATTAAACTGTTTCGTATATATTGTAATAAAAATGCATAAATACGACATTATCAATACTTTTTGCAACAGTATTGATTTTTAATAATACATATAGTTCATTTTGGTAAAATAATCGGAGATTGCTAGAAAGCTGTCCATTTTAGTGCAGTTTTGTAAGGTATAACAACAAATTTTTTATAGAAATTCGGATTATTTTACACACATTTTTAGAGGAATATGAAATTATCCTATTGCGCTCTTATTTATCGTCTTATTTACTGCGCACGCTGCTCAACTCTAAAAATTATATACTTATCACATCAATCCGGTAATTAACCATTTATCAAACATAGATTTCTTGGAAAATAATTTTATTTCTTTTCGTAATAATCAAATTACCAAATGCGCTAATACAAGCTATGTATATAAATATATTTGTGTTGCATGTATTGTACGGATAAACTTACGTATATTTCAAAAATATAGCCTTGCGAAGCATTTAAAATTTAATCATCTAGGTATATGTAGTGGAAAAATTTACATTTGTACTCTAAAGGAGATGTATATTAATTGCTTGAAATGTGAAGCAATCTAAAATGAATGACGGATGCAAAGATTGATATACATATTTCTTGTGAGTTAATTTATCATTACCAACGTGGTTTGTACATACACATCAGGGATTCGTGCAACAGTCTATGTGTACGAAAACGTTATAAATATATTACGGACGAACGCAAAACACTGCTTGGATTTTTAAAAAAAGAAGTGCCAACAACATACGTTTTGCGTATATAAAACTTTGAATCATGATGCGGCAAAAATTCGATTTACTCGTCGAATTATCATTTGCAACAACATTTTTGTTCTTTTTTAAGTATTTATCTCGTTCTCCGTTTGTTTACAAACACGCCAATGTGTATATATAGATCATGGTGAACTGAACTTCTTTAGTTATAAGTTTGGGCCATTTTTTAAAATATAGCTAAAGATAAGTTAACGTATAGACTCGAGGCACTTTATATATATATCTGTCGGAACGATTTGTCTACACACGGTCAATGATGTCCTGTAACCTGTAACCTATTATATAACAAAGACTTACTGTCACTTAACAGGTAATATTTTTTATCGTTCCGACAAATATAACACTTAAATTGCAGAAAACACTGGCCTTGACCACTAAGTAAAAATTAAAGACAGCAGAGAGGCATTCGTTACATGCTCGGGTGCGTCGGCTTGTCATGCAAATTAAAAAAATTGAATAAAAGAGCGCATAATATGTTACCCTGTATACATCATAATTTTGGTAGTTGAGTGTCGAGAAATTAACTGACAAATTGAAAAAAGACATTAACGAATTTAATGTCAAAAGATTTGTCGACACTAAAAGTAGCGCCACGATAAAATTTTTATTGCAGCAGGGAATCCCAGATCCCAACGGGTAGGGTACAGTCTTAGAGAATATATACATGGAGGAAGCATTGTATGCTCCGACCGCGAGACGAAATGAGAGAGACAAAAGACAAATAGCAGTACAACCTTTCTCTCTCTTACACGCCTCTGATTGGTTGGCCCCCTTCCGTATATATAGGTATAATCGTATGATATATCTGCTCTGTTCCCCCACGACCGCCACTCGTGGATACGACTATACCTATATATACGGAAGGGGGCCAACCAATCAGAGGAGTGTAAGAGAGAGAAAGGTTGTACTGCTATTTGTCTTTTGTCTCTCTCATTTCGTCTCGCGGTCGGAGCATACAATGCTTCCTCCATGTATATATTCTCTAAGGGTACAGTAGAGTACCTATTTTACATACTTGTTGTAGAAGCAGGGAACAGGGAACAAAACGAACTGAAGAAAGGAATTGGGGAACAGCAACCAACGCAATAATAATTCAAAGTATATAAGTAAAGCCAAATCGGCCGTGGTGGTCAGGTGGTGCGTGGCGGAGCAGGCGGAGTGTGGTCGTGTGGTGCGAAAAAGAGACTGCGACGAGAAGATGGCCGCTATTCGCTCTCGACTGGAACGTACCTAGTGCACGTTGTTTTCGCGTAGAATTTTCGTGTGCTTGTGTATATGTGTACATTCATGTGTGTGTGCTTGCTGCAACAACATCTTCGGCGACCTTTTCGCGCATAGCCTAAGAAATTTTACTCGGTGCGGCCTAGATTGGACATACTACCAGTGGATATATTTACCTAACATTCTTTCGAAAGCAAGAACATCCTGAGGGAACGTGGACCTCTTCTCCGTAGGCTATACGTCGGCTCATGTTATTTTCGTGCGCGCCCTCTGTGTTTTTGCATATGTATATACAATTGTACATATAAATAGATATACAAAGCTTAAAGTACAGTTTGTTCTCTCTCTTTTTCTCTGATGAAGATGATGGAGTCTGGCTACTCTGGCTACTAGTATATCTGTACGGCATACCTATAACATATAACGACGGACGGAGAGGAGAGAAGGCAGTAGGTAGTAAGGCAGCAGTACGCGAGGGGGAGAGGGAGAGAGAAAAACGAGAGAGAGTGCGGTGGTGTGTCGGTCTGTCTGTTTGCCTGTCGGTCGGCTCCGCGTTGTTGGGTGCATGTGTCGTGATACGACCTGGTGACACAGGGACGCGGAGGGTTTCGTTGGGAGGGAGCCTCGTCGTCTACGAGGCGGCGCCGGAGGTGGTGCATATCAGCCCAGAGGCCGGTGAGGAGCGAGCTGTCTCGGTGTAAGCGCTACGAAAAATGCCGAGCGCCTCGTTCACCTCGTCTCGCAGCTACCCCAGGAGGTCCAGGCGGAAAGGAGCCAACAGGATTCCTCTGCCGTCGAGGACGAGTTCGGGTAAGTTTTTCTACTCCTACGCTCTTTCTTTTTCTTTTTGCCCACTGATGCATCTTCCTCTCCATGCGCGCAACCAACCCGTATCCCGTATATTCCCGTGTAAGTGAGTGTGTGTATATGTGTTTGTATCCCTTGTGACGGCAATACGTGTTGTGTAAATACGTACGTGTATTTGGTATACTTGGCAGTATATTCAATGAGTAACGCAACTTCCCAGAGACACGCATCGGTACTCTTTATACACTTATTTATTTATACATGATGCCGTTTCCCGTTTAGCTATGCCGCAGTGACCTATGTACTTATTTATAACAACAATATCATCAAGACTTTGCTCCGATCCGACTGTGCTCCTCTGGAATTTCGGAGCTGGCCAAATCGGCGATGACTCGCAGAGGGCCTATCGATTCCAGGGAAAGATTCGTCGTCCGCTCCGTCTCTCTCTCCCTTTGTGTTCTCATGATAGTTCTCTTTTACTGGTTGTCCGCCTGCCTGTACATACATATACACATGTATATTTCCCCACACCCCCGTAGCTCCTCGTCATGGCGTACCTACATAACATATACACACACATACACGGCATATATCCGTCTGCCGCCGCCACAGCCGCTATTATAAATTATAAGCTTGTCTATATGCATGCATATGTGTATAATAAGAACGACGACGAACGAGGGTATACTGTTCGTCTGCTCCGATATCTCTCCACCGCTGCTGTGCAGCAACTATAAACTCAAACACCCCCGCCCCCCATATGCCGTTCTGCTCGAATGGTGGTACGTCTTCTTCGGGTGCTTACGCCCATGCTTGACTCCGAATTGGAGCTCCGTTCGAGAAATGATAATTCATGAGCATTAATATCGGATAAGCCTGAGAGGATATAAGTATAGCGAAAGGGGAGTCGGGAAGGAGGGCTGTTGTGTATACCCATATCTAACATGTTTTCTCTTTCTATTATACTTGTATCCCTACAGTTCACGCTCGTGGGAATCGCATGCATAAGTACTAAACTTATCAAAGGGCTCGTGAGGTTCGTCTCTCCCTCTCTCTTGCATTGGAGGGATTTCTCCTTTTTCTGGGGTTTTTTTTCTTCCTTTTTTCTTTCCATTCGATCCATCCACGTATACTTTTTATGTACCTAAAAAAACCGAGGCGTGGATGCATGTGCACATTAAAGAATTGAACAGCAGTGAGTAAGGTATTGGGTAGCAGTGTCGGCTCTCAATTTCTTCTTCTTAACCCGTCTCCGTCTCTCTTTTTCTCTTGCATTTATATATTAACCTACCTAATATACCTTTTACCTTATAATCTGTCTGCATGTGTGCCTCTCTAACGCCGTCGACCTCTTTTGCAGCAGCTCAGACCAACCGAACGGTCTGCTTCTTTTGTTTTTTGGTTTGTTTTCTTCTTCTCCTTTTTTTTTTTTTTTTTTTTTTGTTACTCGCTTGCTTCACGTACTTTACTTATTTCTTTCAATTTCTCTCTCCTCTCTCTCTCTGTGTGCCGCTGCTGTTGCTCCGTTACGATTGACTTTCGGTAGAGCATCAGCTGCCAACCTCATGACTTTTCCGATAAGTTGCACTCGAAGAGGAGAAGCACCGCCGACGCGATATAATCGAGCTGCCTTTTTTTTTTCGTCACTCATTGCTTCCGATTGTTTTGCTCTGTATTTTGCACGCAGTATATATACTACCTAATATTTATGACAAACACGGCTCAGAGAAACAGTGATGTGTTGAAAATAAACATCTAGTCTACACACAGCTGTCCTGAGTAGTCCGTCGAGTCAATTTAACAAAATGCCGCATACTCGGCATGAATGATGATCATCATGATCACGGTGAGCGCGTCGAGAAGGAATTTTGTCGGAGATAATAATACAATAAAGAGAAAAATACAAACGATTAGCATTCAAGTGCAAAAAAAAAAAAAAAAAAAAAAAAAAAAACGCGAGGATGAAAAAGGAATGTCGCGAAAAGCGTGCGTATGAAATATACATCTACATAGCTATAACACGTATTTAAACGATCCAGAGAGAGAGAGAGAAAGGGTATTATAGCCTGGCTTTCCGATGATAAGCCAATTTCGGTCTTAATCGCTCTTTCTCTCTCTCTCTCTCTCTCCTGGCTCTTTCTCTTGCGGGCAAACCCGCATTTCACACACACACACACACACATTACACAGGCTGTAGGTTATACACACGATAACTACATAAGCGGAGGAAGCGCCGCTCCGCTTTGGGAACATGGCGAGAGAAAGAGAGAGATCTCGCGAAACGAAAATACAGAGCTTGAAAAATCAGCTATTACTCTCTGTACCTCCTCTATACATTACTTCTTTGCTCTCTCTATCTCTCTCTCCTCTGTTTCGTGCTCCGTTTCAGCGATGTACGCTTGTATACCCTCCGATTCGGTAAAAAAAAATCCGTGCTTATAAAGATTAATGTGATCTCTTCTTCTCTCTCTCTCGATCTCCCTGATATTATATACATTTTTTGTAGTGCCTTCTGCTCACCTGTCACATTCACACACGCGCACAATTCTTACCATCAAGGCATACATGAACACGCGTTGCAAACATTAGGTACCTCGTACGATGCACGTATATATATATATATATACTTATTATAAACGCAGGATGTGTGCGAGAGCCGATGGCAGTCTCCGTTATGCTTCAGTCCCTTTTCTCCTCCTCCTCCTCTTTTTTTTTGTAAATTTTTTTCCTTCTTCTTTTTATCCCAAAAAAGCCTTTCATTTTCCCTTCTTCCTCACGAATCGGAGAATCGACTGTTTGGTACTTATATATTTTTTACGCTTTTGCGCTCGAAATTTATTAGAGTGCAATATGCACGCGCGTATCGATCGATAGTAGTTGTTTTTTTTTTTTTTTTTTTTTTTTTTTGTGTTTGTGCCTCCTAGTTCGCTAATTGCATCACCAAACCAACTCAATGGGCACACTAGTTCGTAATAATAGAAAGTTTTGCATTCTCTGGTGTATGTGGTGCACAACGACATATTGTGTCTGTATACCTGTACCGACAACTTTTGCACAAACGCTCTCTTTACTTACTTGTACGTTTCTCTCTTTTGACGTTTATTTTAACGACACTTTATCGTAAATTGTCTACTTTATTGTGCCTCCAGCCTATACCTATCTTTGTCGATACACGTATACCCATAGGTGACAATAGGAGTCTTCGTGACAAAGTAATTATGCAAAAAGGCATTAACGTTTCCATATTTTTTTGCAAAAATATGTCCACGGATAGGTAGACTCGCAGTAATGCGGAGCAGTTACGAGATCAGCTACGAGAGTTGAGAAAAAAAAACACAAGGTTACAATTTATCGTAGGCGAGGATAGTACAAAAAAAAAAAAAAAAAAAAAAAATACTCGTTACTGTGCCACAATCAATACTGCACCGATAAACCATACAGTCATTACGTCAACGTGCATGAGATTACTAATTAGATCCAACAATGGGAACAAAAAGAAAGAAAAAAAAAAGCCGAAAAAGAGTGTATGTGTGTCTCATGTTCGGAGATAATCGATCAATGGAACCGTTATCACTATCTCTAATTTGTAAATAAGTCGACAACGACGAGTTTATTCACTTTGTCTTATAGACAATGTATGTACCTGTACATGTGTATACATTATATCAACCACACCCACGTTGTTGTTTATATGATGAAGTTTAAGTGGCGGCTTTTACTATATGAATGAGATTTTATCTTGACCTTCGTTAAGGTGTGGAAACCAAAAGCAATCAGTGATTGATAGTGTTGGCACGCAACTTTATAGCCGATAAGAAAATAGTAAATTAATGGACTCCCCCACCTCCCACCTCTACCTCTGATCATTAAAAATGAGGCAATTAACTTCAACCAAAACTAATTCTTAATTTATTTACGTTCACAGTCGAATCGCTCGAGATCATATCGTCAAATCAGATACCACTGGGCGGTGGTGGCGGCGGCGCAGGTGGTGCTGGAGGAATCGGCGGAGCAAACAGAGGAGCATCCCCAAGCGTATCGGGGGTAGCTGCCCCCTCGCCCTCGCCGTCGCACTCGCACTCGTCGCCTTATGACCTTAGACGCAAGTCCCCACCACATCCGGATCCCGCGCCAGGTACCAGCTCGGCTCTACCACCTTCAGGTGGGAACAATGTATCAGCCGGCATTTCTGGAGGCTCGTCCCTTCCAGCGCGAAAGCGACCCCGGCGAACATGCTCGCTGTCCACCGATGGTAAGTCGTGATAGTACCACACTTGTATCATCGGGACACTCTTTCGAGTCCATGTGCAGTAATGTCCGTATTTGACTCATCTCGTTTTCAGTGGGAACAAATACCAACACGGCAGCGCACTATCTGCAGTACGAGTTGCCGGACGAAGTTCTCTTGACGATCTTCACTTACTTAACGGAGCAAGACCTGTGCAGAGTATCCCAAGTCTGCAAGCGTTTCCAGGTCATAGCGAACGACACCGAGCTCTGGAAGTCCCTTTACCAGCAGGTCTACGAGTACGACCTGCCGCTCTTTAATCCTGGCCCCTGCAGGTTCGAGTTCGTCTCGCCCGAGGAGTCGGACTACCTGAACCCTTGGAAGGAAAGTTTTCGACAACTCTACCGCGGTGTACACGTGAGACTCGGCCATCAGGAGTCGAAGCACAGGTCCAGAAACCTTCCCTGCTTCAACACCATCCAGGGTGCCCTGGACTATCTCGACGAGTTCCGAAATAGCTCGAGCTCCAGCTCTACCAACTCCAGTCCCGTGCTAGGTCTATGTAACAATAATCAGGGCAGCAGTTGCAACGGTGCTGGAAATAATGCGGCCGGTAATTTATACCTTGTGTTTTTCGCTGTTGATCGCAAACAAATGAAAATTACAAAAACGTTAACACGCGGTTTCTTTGCTTTTTTCCAGGTAATGGACAAAACGGGTCGAACAACAGCAACTCGGCGCAGAACAAAGAGGTCGACGAGGCTCCACAGAACATAGTGTTTCTACACACGGGCATCTACCGTACAGAGTTTCTCGTGATCGACAGCGACGTGGCTCTCATAGGAGCCGCGTCGGGCAACGTTGCCGACGCCGTCATTCTCGAACGAGAGACCGAGTCTACGGTTACGTTCATCGACGGCGCCAAAAGAGCCTACGCTGGCCACATGACCTTAAAGTTCACGCCCGACGCGGCCAGCACCGTCACGCATCACAAGCACTATTGCCTGGAGATCGGCGATAACTGCAGCCCGACGATCGACCATTGTGTCATCAGGAGCTCGAGTGTTGGTAAGTATCGTAAACAATGACCGTACCGATAACAATTTGATTGCACAATCCATCCGGATGTGTGACTCATTGCTGTTAAAATTACAGTTGGAGCAGCAGTTTGCGTTTCGGGCATGGGGGCAAATCCAATCATCAAGAACTGCGATATTTCGGATTGCGAAAACGTTGGCCTGTACGTAACGGACTACGCACAGGGCACGTACGAAGACAACGAAATATCACGGAACGCGCTAGCCGGTATCTGGGTGAAGAACTTTGCCAACCCGATAATGCGACGAAACCACATACATCACGGCAGAGACGTCGGTATTTTTACCTTCGACAACGGGTTAGGATATTTCGAAGCTAACGACATTCACAATAACCGCATTGCGGGCTTTGAGGTCAAGGCGGGCGCAAACCCCACAGTCGTACACTGCGAGATCCATCACGGACAGACTGGTGGGATCTACGTGCACGAGACTGGCATGGGACAATTTATCGACAACAAAATACACTCAAACAACTTTGCCGGTGTTTGGATCACGTCAAACTCAAACCCCACGATTCGTAGAAACGAGATTTACAATGGTCATCAAGGTGGTGTTTACATCTTTGGTGAAGGTCGCGGTCTCATCGAGCACAACGATATATATGGCAATGCTCTCGCGGGTATTCAAATTCGAACGAATTCGGATCCAATTGTTCGGCACAACAAGATCCATCATGGCCAGCACGGAGGTATCTATGTGCACGAAAAGGGACAAGGTCTCATCGAAGAGAATGAAGTTTTCGCCAACACCCTTGCCGGCGTTTGGATAACAACTGGCTCCACTCCGGTATTGCGGAGAAATAGGATTCATAGTGGCAAGCAAGTTGGTGTATATTTTTATGACAACGGACATGGAAAATTGGAGGACAATGATATTTTTAATCACCTCTACTCGGGAGTGCAAATAAGGTAAGGCCTTCGTGATATCGTATTTACATGTATTTTACAATTTTTCTCACCTATTTGGTCTTTATTGTTTTAGAACTGGAAGCAATCCCGTTATTAGAGGCAACAAAATATGGGGTGGTCAAAACGGTGGTGTTTTAGTTTATAATAGCGGCTTAGGCTTACTCGAACAAAATGAAATTTTTGATAACGCAATGGCTGGAGTTTGGATAAAAACGGACAGCAATCCAACATTAAAACGAAATAAAATTTTTGATGGTAGAGATGGTGGTATATGCATATTTAATGGCGGCAAAGGTAAATTTATGAGCAGTGCAACTGTTGTTGAATATTTTGTAGTAAGACTTATTATTAATTACTGAATGCGATTGCAGGAATCCTAGAGGAAAATGATATATTTAGAAATGCGCAAGCGGGAGTACTGATATCGACTCAGTCGCACCCGATATTAAAGAAAAATCGTATTTTTGACGGTCTAGCAGCTGGTGTCGAAATAACGAACAATGCCACTGCCACATTGGAGTATAATCAAATATTTCACAACAGGTTTGGTGGATTATGCTTGGCTAGTGGTGTGCAGCCAATAATACGAGGTAACAATCTTTACAAGTTAAATTTTTTCAATTTTGCATTAACAGTAAAATGCATTTGAAAATAATTATTCATTTTCTGCAATAGGCAACAAAATTTTTGATAATCAAGACGCGGTTGAAAAAGCAGTGGGTAATGGACAGTGCCTGTACAAGATATCGTCTTATACGTCGTTCCCAATGCATGACTTTTATCGTTGTCAAACATGTAACACCACGGATAGAAATGCTATTTGCGTCAATTGCATAAAAACCTGTCACGCTGGTCACGATGTAGAGTTTATTCGACATGATAGGTAGGTTTTTTATCGATAATTTTTTTGACTTTATTACTAAACTCTTACCTTTATGTGTTATTAAGTTGCTCATTTTTATCTTAAGAAATATTTATTAATAAAACGCTAACTATTACGATTAATTACAGATTCTTCTGCGACTGTGGAGCTGGAACACTGAGCAATCAATGTCAGCTACAGGGTGAGCCAACACAAGACACTGATACGCTTTACGACAGTGCCGCCCCCATGGAGTCACATACGCTGATGGTCAACTAGGATTTAACTTAAGAGAAGAAACAATAAAGAAATCATGCCTCTTCGTCCTTTCTTTCTGCCCATATTCTCATAATCGTCAAAGATGTTCAAGACTTTGATTTTTACACAAAAACGGAACAACAGAGAGAGGGAGCAAGAGGAATTTATATGTGAATGAGTTGCGAGATACACGCTCACACGTAACCAGGTGCCACGTATGTAAATTTGTGTATAAGATAATGCAAAGCACGAAACAAAAGACTAAAAATTTTGAATTAATAAGTGAATGGTAATGGCTATGGACCTCTTTAAATCTTATATGACCGATACAGTGATTCGGTATATTATTATTATTAATTATAATAATTTTCGTGTGTGACTGAGCGTATAATATTTATAATGAAATAATAAACAAGGTTGCACATGTCATTTAACATTTAACAAAAATGGAAAGAAGAAATAATCATGGTTGCGCGACTACACGTCAAAAAACAAAAATGTGATTTCGAGTGACAGAATGGAATGAGAAGAGATGTTAAAAAAAAAATTCAAAAAACCCGAAAAATGTGATATACATACTTCTTTTAACCGGAAATGATATTGGGAAAAAAAAATCAAATGAATAGATAAAACGACGATATTATTAAAAAAGTACAATGAAATACTTTCTTCTCCGGTTTTCTAATCAGCGCCACGAATCATTGGTCATTTCTCCCCCGACGTGTCATTCATTTAAAAAAATGTGATGGTCCTACTGCCTAAAATGGGCAAAGTGCATAATAAGGATGAAAATAATACGGTGATGAGGTGATTGATAACTGAATAATAGATATTTAAAGTATATTATCATAAATATACCACGATGTTTACCAGTGACAGAAAAGTATAAATTAATAAAACTGAGATTTAAATAAGAGAAAAAAGAAGAACGTGTGGAAGTACTGTTAATGAAGCAGTTTTTAAAAATAATCTCTGAGCTCTTTAATTAATAAAATTGATCTTTCTTTTTTTAATAAAAAATAAATAATAATAATAAAAATTAATTACGTTAGTTTCAATGTAACACGAAGTAACACGAAAAAAAGTAATATTACTAGAAATAACTTTAAATATAAGTAGTTACAGAAAAAATTGATATGTCGGTGGTATACGTGAATTGTTTTTTGCGCACTTTGGTCTATCCTCTATTTCTCTCCTACCAGCAAGCAGTTTCATCCCGAGTCGTTTTGCATATACATCACACTATTATTAGTAACTTACTATCCCCGCCCTCGCGTTTTTGTAATACACCACTTAATATACTTATACATGAAAGAAAAAAAAAAAAAAAGAAAAAAAAAGAAAAAAAAGAAAAAAAAATCATGCAACTTAACAAAAAGAACAAATCTTTTTGAATGTGCATGAAGCTAAGAAACAGCTCGCTGGCCAGGTGGAAATTGCCTTCGACCATTCTTCGACTCAAAGTTAATAATTGATTATAAACTTTTAATGATCGTGTGTGCATGCTGAAGCTCTGCAGCAGTGTCATATTATATAAATAGCTTAAACTTGTAAACATACATAGTATGATTTGAAAAAAAAGTACCGAAAGTGCGTCGATGTAAAAGAAATCAAAAGTAAAGATTTTTTTTTTCACGTTTCCATAACACACAAAAACACTTATGTATTTTGTGTGAATTGGAATTCTATTGATGAGCGAGAGAAACGAGCAATGATAAAAAGTATATAAAATGCTTTTATACTGAGTAGTCTCTCTCTTTCCCAAACCTCATGTTGTATACTTATTATCATTTTTATTATTTTTGTCCGACGCGATTGTAGTCGGAGGTAGGCGGCTTTTAATTTTTTATTTTAATGAAAGAGAAAAAGTCGACTGATATTTATGTAAATTAATGCTTTACGCTTGGCGATTGCACGTGTTCGATCGCTTCGATAACGACAAACTTATTCCAGTTTGCACAGATAATAAAATTAATTTATTAAGATATATAGTATTAATAGTAATTAAACGTACTAACGACAAAACGGACATTTTTATATTTCCACGATTTATCGTATTGTATTTACTTGAAATAAATTGAAGTAAAGCTTGGTGTTACAAAAAAATAATCAAAAGACCAAGCATTTCGTGTTTCTTCAAAATAAATTGAGTACTTGTTTATTTTTGATAATGCATATGATAATGTATTGATGTAATTATTTGTTAATAGTAAATGTTAATCTAAATCAAATTTGATAAAAATTCTAAATCGTATTTATTAGTATTTAGGGATCTGGATTTGATTATTTTTAATACTTTTTGCAAATATTTATTTTAAAAAGTGATAACTTATTAGACAAACAAAATTTTTCCTTTGATGAACTTTAAAAATGAAATGTTGTTTAAAGCAACCATTTTGATTTATAAATACTTGTGTATTATTTTTAATCATAAATAAATTTTGCCCAGATTTATTTTCTTTTTATTTAATAATATCGAAAAACAAAAAAAAATCGCAAAAATATTCTCAATCAAAGTGAATCATAAAAAACACGCATAAGTACGTTTACGAACAAAGAAAGCCGTCCATCTCCGCGTAATGATTACGTCGATTTGATGTCGAAGCTTGTGGTTCAGCAGCAGCGTAAACATACAATTAAATTATTTACGAGGTAATATTGTTCCTTATACGTTTCTTTTTTTTTTTTCAAAATACAGTATTTTAATTTTGGGCAGCCATTGTTTGTAAAATTTGTCTTTTTCTGTTTATTACATGATTGCAACGTTCAATCAGCTCACCGAATTTTCTACGATCAAAATAACATATTATGTAGACATATTTATGCGCTACCCAACGACACTGTGCCCCTGTCGTTCTGCTCTCTGCTCTGGCTCAAGTTTCGATGATGTTGAGCAGTTGAAATGTAATATAAAAATCTGAGCATCGTCGTAGTACCACGTGTTTCTGATCTTTTCGCGCGAACGCAAGTCCCCAAAGCATATTGTCTGTAAAAAGTAGCTTCCACCTACTTCCACTGTACTGCTGCTCATTACCGATAATCGTCAAGTAAATCATTGAAATCATGTGAAAGACGAAAATGCCGCTTCCATATTTTTATGACTGTGTATGAAAGAAATACTAAAAAGGATTCACATTTACTACGACGACGCTCATACTTCTTGATTGTTAAATGTATATTTAGACGATAATTAAAGTTTTCCTTGGGTAAATCTGTTGTCCTTTTATTTTGTAATTTAAGTTTTACAATATACAACTTGCACATCCTCACCAAACTTGTATTAATCGACTGGACACGCTCTGAAAACGAACAACAATGTATCGTTCGATGTATGATTCGACACGGACCACATCACAATATACACACAAGTGTTGTTTTATTTGTTTTCCAACGAACTTTTGTACCCTCGATTTTTCCCCTCTCGTAGGCTTCGGCTTCTCGTTTTGCGTGTCGTTGAAGCGTTCATGATGATTACAAGCCAAGAAAATGATAATTAAGAAATAGAGACGTTTTAAAAGGGGTAGGCGATAAAATCAAATTCGATCAAGACTGGTCAGGTGTTATAAACGTTTGTTGTCGTGTGCACGAGTGAATGTGTGTGCGAAGCAGTTATATATTATATATACAGAAGAATAAATTTGCAAAATAATATTACGACAATGTGTATGTGTACGAGTATGCACGTGATTTACAAAAAACTGAAAAGAAAAAAAAAATATTGTGTAAAGCAAGTTCACTTCCTCCTCCTCCTACGGTCCTTACGTGCCCTTGTTTTTCTATCTGCCCCATTGTCCACTTTTCCACTACCTCTACCTCTTTGAACTGCGTGCGAGAAGTTTTACTCGAATCTCACCATGAGAAAAAAAGCGAATGATTGATACTTTGATCGAAATTTTTCTTTCACGCGCTGATGTTTTGAAAGCCAAAAAAAAAAAATAAAAAATACTTCGGGGATACTGTTACTTCTCAAAGAAGTATGTAGGAACTCCCCGTTACGTTTGTATGTGATTTGCGTTTTTCCGTATTGTAACGAATTTCTACACTTTTGATTCTTTCGCTTGATCTGACCTGCAATCGTATAGCTTTAGCAAATGTTTACTATTACTAACTAATGTCATCGTCATTGTAAATGTTGAACGCGATTTCTCGATTTCTACTATTGCGATTATTATTATTATTATTATTATTACTACTATTGTAATTTATCTATTTTGTTGTCATCCCACTTCCGGTGACTTTAATAATTTTATTTTCCACTTTAAGAAACAAACTTTCCGCCCTAATGACGATCCTAACTTATTTTCCATTATACTCGTGTCTTACCTTTTTCCCCTGAATTTTCCTACCTCAGCGCAAATGCTTGCCATTAATACCTTAGTTGCCATAGTTTGCGGACAGATGTTTTTTTTTCCCCCAACTTCCCATCCAGGCTTCTCGATTCCAAACACACCCGTGCGTCTCACGATCATCAGTGATTAGGATTATTATATATAGATAGTGTAATAACAATAATCATTAAGCATTGTGGACACATACGAATACAGAGATACATGGAAATATGTACACTCACCAGACACAATATATAATGAAAATGGTTGAAAGAAAATGAAAAGAATATGCAAAAGGGAAATCTGAAAGAAACAAAAAAAACTAATACCACTACGTATTCTGTACATAAATAATCTGCCCATTATATATATATGATTATATATAAATATATATATTACGCATTGATTATATACAGCTATTATAGAAAATATATTATTATCAATTATAATTTTTATTTGTTGGTCAATGTAACAAACTCCCAAAAAAAATTTATTTTTTCTCTTATGAATCTAAGTCTACAGCAAAGTGCGACAACGTTGCAATACTTATACTATTTACTTCATTTCTGTAACACACAACAATTGATTAACGCGCACACATTAAGCATACACACTTTATAAATGTTACTATCTTTTTTTTTTTTTTTTTTTTTTTACTCAATTAGTGTGCATTGTGTAAATTTTTGTTACTTTTTGTATGATAATAAAAGAAAAAAATAAAAATAAAGGTAATACAGTAATCAAACATACATTAACACACCACGATTTCTATTTTCTTGCGATATTTCGCTCTGCGAACTCATCGGTACTGAAAAACAGAATCTCTGACTATCAATCGAGCGTGTATTGTTAAAAAAGCAAGCAAACAAACAAACAGATAAAAAAAGAAGAAACGGGACGAAAGGAAAAAAACCAAATCGTAGGACGGAGCGAGAGAGAGAGAGAGAGAGAAAAAAAGAGGGGGTTAATCGACTCGATCGCGCTTCCGTGCGTGTAAAATAGCGTTTGTGCGCTCTCGGCGTACGTATATCCGCTTTCTCCCTTCGACAATATAATTGAAGGCTCGGATACACATTGGCGGAACGACAAACAGCCTTTACGCTGTGCATACCTACCTATGCATGCACGCGTCTGTGTATATGTACAAACTTGGTACTTTTTTTTCTATACACATATATACTATAGCTGCTCACTTTCGCGCTTCTGTTTTTCATCATACTTTTTCGCCGGTTCGCACTAGTCGTTTGTAATATTGTTTTTTTTCCTTTCTCTCTCTTTCCTTGTTCACTTACATTCTAAAGTGCGCGAGGCTTTTCATAAAAAAAAGAAGAAGAGGAGGAGAAAGAGAATATGCGAGCTCGCCTTTTTTCTCGCTTTTTTCCTTCTTCGTTGCACCCTCCTTTTCTCGTCGTCGCCGTCTCTGCAGGTATTGTAGTAGCACTGCTCCACTCTCCCTCTCTCTGTGTTTCTTTGTTCTCTAATGGTGATATTACGTGCAAAGATGAGTTTGCGCTACCTTTTCCAAAGGGGACAGTTTGCACGTTATATCGCGTGAATAGTCGTACACGTGTAAGTTGTATTTACATTAAAGTGAACTCGTGAACAATTTTACGATAAAGTAGCCGAAGCCGGACAACCGTTGGATGAATTACACTTACGTTTTATCTAGGGGCTACGATTTTTGGGGGATGATCATATGTTTTTTTTCCTTATGCTTGAATACAGTTTAATTCGGTATGCAGTACTATTTTATTTCTCATATTTTACTTTGTTTCATTAATGTTATTCAAAGGATTAAAGTTCGATTTGTTTCTTTGCATCAATTTTGTATTTTTCGGGGACTTTTTTCCCGTGTATTTTCAGAACAATACGTGCTCATGAGCGTAAAATATTTACATCTATATTTTCAGGTCAAAAGTTCACAAGTTTGTTTCTTTTTGACGATGAAATTTTCAAAAAGCCATTGCACGCGCGTCTGCATAACGTCCGCAGTTTATTCCAGCTGTGATTTTTTTTTTTTTTTTTTTAATTTTCATGACGTATGGATCATGACTGACTATCTTTCAGCGCAACGAACAATTTGTTAATACCGATGGAACGCATCCGAGACGAGGTCTTTCTATGGCAGTGTGACGTTATCAACATAGAAAAATATAGGTACATCTCACATCAATCACTTTCGCGTTTGGATTCTGCATTGATAACTGCGTCAACTAGTAAATATAAACATTTTGAATATTTTGTACTTGGAAGTGATCGATGAACACTTGCCGAGTTACTTACCTACTGAATAATTTTAAAATATTCAATCTGTAACAAGTTTGATCCACTGCTTTATTAAAAAAAAAAAAAAAAAAAAAAAAAAAAAAAGCTTTAAAATGGTTAATCATTCACGAGTAGTAAAACAACCTTTACAGAATCAAAATGGGATGAAAGTCAAAAATAGTAAGATTGAGTTTCGGAAATAATATTTGTTCAACACAAAAATACTCATCTTTTGTAATGCATGGAACTTTTTATCGCTGGCTTTCAATAATTTTTTTCATACATCACCTACGTTATATTGGTAGTTCAAACAAAAAAAAAAGTCCATATGATTTTAATTTTATAAAGGTATGAAAAAATACATTCTCTTATTCACGCACGGATAAAGAAATTTAACGATCGGCTTGAATAGACATGCCGATCGTAATCTTGAAACACAAATAGAATGTTATTCCTGTGAATCAAGATAAGCTCGGAGGTATGCTTTCATGAAATTCATTTCGTGCTTATTTTCTCTGTAAGTACCTATACTTACATGTAGAAAGTACGGTCAATTTGTGCATGATAATTTTATGGAATATTTATACTACGCGTGATACGATCGTTCTCATGTGTACACCTCGTGGCGTTAATTACAAAAAAATTAGTATACGGCAAACATGTACTCTATAAATGGGTACATCATTATTCTTTCAAAGAATATTTGTGTAATAAAAATTCATTGAAAATTTATAGGTAGGATTCCTTTCACATTTCAAAGATATTACAATTAAACAAAGTTTGACATGGTTTTTAAAGCTTATTATTACCTGTTATGCCAATATTTAAATGTACTTTCAATTTTTTATTTTTTATTTTCTATTAATATGAAAACCCAATACTTTTTGAGCTAAAAAAAATTTTATCTTTGGAAGTTTGTATGCAAAAACTAGTGAAAATATTAACAAGCTGATTATTATATTAACTTTCTCTTATTCTTAAAGGTCCACAAATGATGAATTTTGAAAAAAAATTTGATATAGTTGGGCTCTCAATTGAAGTTTCCTTTTTATGGAATGGCGAAAGCATATGCTTGATTTGTAAGAAAAAAAGTTGCATTAAGCTTTGAACGAACTTATTTCAACATCAGCACGTACCGCAACTCTACGGGCGCTAAAAACTTTCTTTTCTTCATTTTTTAACTTACTTCATATACGGTTCGCACCCGTGTACCATCGAGTGCTTAATCAATTACTATACTTTGTGATGAAAAAAAAAAAAGAAAAACCAAACCCCGCAAATATTCGTACATTTCCGAAGCTCGTTAAAAGCATACGAAAATTTTCGCGAGGTTCGATAGATATGTTTGCGCATTATTTTAATCATGCAAATTTGCATTATTGCAAGCTCAACCCAATTTTTTTTTACCCTCGCATTATTTTAGGGTAAAATATTTGACTCATGTGTACGCTCGGCTGATGAAAAGTGCTTGGAGAAAATACAATGCAAATGATATTGACCATCAGTTGGCCGGATCGAATGATGATAATGAATCTGTATAAAAATTTTCATCCAATGTAACATTTACGCAAATAAAACATTGAGACGGTCCAAATTGAAACGGCCGATATTTTAAACTCAATTAAATTTTTAATTAAAAAAAAGTTTTTTTTTATCTTCTCCCAATTTGATTGCTTTAAAATTTCATCGAGTCATAAGACTGCAATAAATTAAAACTCGCGATAATGACGCTTTAAAATCGAATATCCTTCAACCGAGTGTTTAAATTTAATTTCCTCCCCCGAGTCGGACAAAATTTTTTTCGAACTTTGAACGCGTCTGATGCACAACCCTCGTTAGGAAAAATAACGTTCACGGAGGACCCTGAGGCTTTCCCCCCCATAGAGATGTAGCACCATTTGAAAAAAAAAAAATAATAATAATAATAGGTATACCTCGCATTTATCGTAATTTAAAGTATTCCCAGGAGCTTTCACTTTCTATCTAGAACATAATGTTATATCAAGTTGAATCATAAAAATCAATGAGTGTACGTACACCATTGAAAATTACAAGCCCTTCAGTGATTCATCAGCCATAGCGCCTAAGTACACGCGGTAAAAGAAAAGACGAGGAAAAAAAAAAAAAAAAAAACACAAACACAAACACATCTGCCCTGCAACTTTAATGACGCTCCCTCGACTCTTTCGTTATTACGAAGCAAACTTGTCGGTATTAAATCCAGGGAGTATGTCTCCCACCGACACATATGTGTACTCGTGACGGACGAGTTTCGCCGGAGAGCAAGCAAGAACGAAAAAAAAAAAAAAAAAAAAAAAAAAAAAAAAAAAAAAAAACACGAGAAGGCAAGTGTTAGACATTTACTGCTCGAGCACGCGACAGGTGCATGATAGCCCCCCTTACACGAGTACACGATGTGTTACGCGACGCGAGAGCTTGCACGAGGGCATTCATAAATACCATTGTTCGTGTTATTTTTGCCCCTGAGAGAGAGAGAGAGAGACAATGACGAATGGGGTCTCTCTCTCTCTCTGGCGAGTAATCGAGAAAGCGAACGCTCCCCCCGCCTCCCTATACACCGTATTATACATATATACTCGTCCACGTGTGTACGTGTAGTCGGCCTACTCTCGAAAAAACTCGAGCTTTGCTTGTCTTTTGCCCTGATGGCCCACTTGTAAGTAGCGCCAGTCGATTCACAATGGGCGTTTCTCCATCTCTTTACATTACAAATGGATGTACACTCCACATCCTCCTTCCTCTCTCGATTATCCCATCGCCTTCGTCTCTTCTCGTTTCACCCAAAGAGATAAACACGCAATATTACATTCTTACAACTTGTGGCTTAATTTTTCCAGCATCCTGTACCTGTGAAGTACAAGTACACGCGTACAAAAGACAGGGGGGTTTCTTCGCCGGTGATTCAGAGTACCCATAAACATACACGTATACGTGCAGGGTTATCTCGGCGCGTTTCTACAGATGTTACAGTATAGGTATACCGTTGGAACAACTGATGGGTGGGTGTGCAAGCGCCGAGGGACTTGTAACGCGTATTCGACGCGACACACCGTTGTACGCGTCCCAATCCTCCCATCATATCCGACATCGGAGCTGCCACCTCGTCGCAGCTTTCCAGTTTCATCGATCGATTTGTCATTCGACGCCGCCCGCGTTTCCACCACCGAAGGCTTTGATTTTTATTATTCCCATTCGCACACACACACCCACCCGGCATGGAAATTGCACCTGCACGTGTGTATATGTATATACCGTATACAGAGTCGTCGTTGGAGGAGATGCCTTTTTTTTTTTTTTTTAACGCGCGCGCGTTTAAATTTTTCCCAACCACTGGTTGTACATGTGTAGTATTGCCTCCCTGCTTCCGTCTGCGCGTACGGATCTGTTTTTTTTCTCTTTGTGTTTTCCGCTGCCTTTCAGTGCTCGAAGCGCGCGCGTCGGGTTTTTTTTCCACCCCGGACTTTCAGGCGCGAGTGCAGTCTGGGGGTAATCTGAATTTAGTCGAATTAACGCGTTTGCTTTTCGAAAATTGAGTTTCGATTCGCCGAGTATATATTTTAATTTTCTTTCCTCTTTTTGTTGCTTATTCATATATTCGGGTGCGTTGAAACAACAAACCAAACGAGATTTTGATGAAACGTTTTATCGAATAAGGTTTCATTTCCTTTTTTTTTTTTTTTTTTTTTTTTTACCTCGGGAAATAAATGAATTTTATATTTGCTCTACGTGATTTCGACCGTATTTAATTTTCGCTTCTCGTAAATATGTATATCTGTATCCACGTGTATTTTTTGTTTCGGCTGGTACGGAGTATGGAGTGGGGTTAATTGCACATACAAGCTCGTTGTAGTTGTTTTTATTGTTTTATTTATTTAAATTTACAAACAAAATGATGCGGCATTTGTAGGTCATCCGTTTTGTTCGCAGAAATCATCTCGTGTATACACTGTGAATTCAAGTGATTTAAAACTAAATACGCGAGTTTTTCATTTTCTGTTACGGATTGCAAAAAATTTCCACCCAACTGATGATTTTGATTAAATTTTTTTTCTTTCAGACTTTTCAATTCACAAGAAAAGAGAAAAAAAAATAAAACGTCACTCGTCATTTCTTCTATTTTTGTCTTAAATAGTAGCAAACATTTTATCGTTACTCTGAAATTGGATCGAAACTGGTTGTCGATCTTTTGTTACTTTTCGCATGAATCATTAAAATCAACATTTTTAGCAATTTTCCATGACACTTTACATAAATTTGTTTTTTTTTTTTTTTTTTTTTTACTTCTGTATATGATTTCAATTAGATTTTAAAAATTGTACATCTTAAAAAAAAAAAAAAAAAAAAATTTCGCAAGGTATAATCGATTTTTACGTGTAATCTTGACTAATGCAAATTTGTCCAATTTTCCTTCTAGGGGATGGGGTAAAAAACATCACTCTTGTGTATCCAACCGATGAAAAGTGTTTGGAGTAAGTATAATTTAAACGAAATTACGCAGTGTGCTTTTTCTATTAGTTACCGTTTTATCGGATTCAATGGTGTTTTATTTTCTACATTATCAACGTAAATGAAAATTCCATTAAAAGTTTCGATTTTGATATTAAAAACTTACGTACCTCTCGAAACAAAATGTGTCATTGTCGAGGATTAATTCAAAACGGTGATTTATCGATAATGGGATGGAAAAAGAAATAGATATTAATCAATTTAAAACGTAATTGCATTTTTAATTAAAGTTTTTTGGTTTCCATTTAATTACTTTAAAATTCCATCGAGTTACAGTAAATTTTAGCTCGCGTGGTAATGACGCAGTAATCCCGAAAAATGTTGAACAAAGTATTTAAATACGTACCTGCTGAAATGATAAAAAATTAAAATTCACCAGAACGCGTTCCGAATACTTATACGTTTTACCATAGTTTAACGACATTATTTCACTCGGAAAGTTTTTTTCGCGCTACTTTTAAATGCCCTACCCGTAAAAATTCATACAAAAGTTAAAACATCGCCGTGCGAGCAAAAAAATATTTTCCATTATCAAGTCGTACGACCCTTGATGTTACATATACTACAACAATGGGAGTTTTACGCTTCGGATAAAATTGTGCGATACATTTACTTTTTCTTCCATACACAAAAAAAAAGAAAAAAAAAGAAAAAAAGGCCACAACAGCGCACAGGAGAGCGATAGGTTCGCGCTGCGAGATTAGCAGAACAACGCCGAGGCAAAAATATTATTATGATAAATTCACCGGAAAATTTAATCCAGATATAAATTTCATACTCGGCTCGATACGTACAGGTATATACCCAACACCTAGACGCGTACTAATGCATAAATTCATCAAGTCGTACAACCTTCTCGAATAAATGTGTGGTTAAGCAGCTTTTTTTTTCCTTCTTTCCTTCAGCCGTATATCGCATGGTAAATATCTCGAGCGGATCTGCAACCAAGATCGATGTTATTAAGATTTTGACGTTACACGGGCCGACGGGAGCAAGGACACGGGAACAAACACGAACGGTAAATACCACAGGCGTCTCCTTGGTATACATTAATGCAAATCCACCTCGAAATCTCTTTTATTGGTTGCTCCATATTTAGCGAAACGCACGCTTTCGTGAATATATTAAAACAACAACGAGTCTCTCCTATAATATATATATATATGTGTTTACCTGAAAATGAAAAAAAAAAAAAATCCACATTTTTCATCGACGGCACACCATGTACGCGTCGGTGGGTGCAACTCCAGCCGAGCGAATCTCAGATTCCTCCGTTGAGCAATCGTCGTCGCGCCGCTTCTTCCAATCGGTGAAAATATGTTTCGCTCAAACACCGTACGCGCATACTTAACACCCTCCCCCCCCCCTGCTTTCGAGTCGTTCCGTGTTCTCTCTCCCCGAGATGAGATTTTCCGCGAGGCAGGGCGAAATGGAAATTTCACGTACCCGCGTCCCGTGAATATATGATACACATCCGTAACCGCGAGCCGGGCTTTCAAGCAGCACCGATTACTTTCTCCCCCCCCCCCCCGAAAATCGTTATGTAAATTATGAGGTGCACCCCTTTACCCTCGGGGCTATTGATTCTTTGGCGCTCCCCCGAAGGAGAGCCACCCCCCCTACCTCTTGACGTTGCGTCCGTACGTTGCAGTGTGCTTAAAATATATACCATTTTCGGCACGTATTTTAAGTAGACTCGCGCATCTCCGGCGCGTCGATGCGTATAAGTATACATATACTGTATAGGAGAGAGTGCCGTGCGCATATTTTTTTTTTTCACGAGCACAAAAGTGGGAAAACAGTGCTAGAGGGGGTGCATACATGCCCACGGTTCGCTCTCTTTTCTCCTTTTAACCTCGCGTACCTGTGCGCGCGCGTGTGTTTCTTGTTTTCTTTTTGTTTTTCTCAGCTCCGACGTTCACTCCGAGATAGAGAGAGAGAGCGAGGTCAATATTCCGCGGGGGATGTGTGTCACGGGCTCTTTTTTTTTTTTTTTTTTTTTTTTTTTTTTTTTTTTTTTCGTTGCGGCGCCTCTTTTATATACTTACCCACCACCAAGCTCTTGTGTGTTGCGTCGGACCAAAGCTGCCCGGGATGATGAAGATGACTGCGGATTGTCGAGGACTCTGGGCTATTTTACCCTGTTTGCCACGACAATTAAAAAGAAAGAAAGAAAGAAATCGAGCTATCTTACGCGGCCTCTCTCTTTTTTTTTTTTCGTTGACATTAACGCGCTCGCAGTTGCATGTATACCATACATATACAAAATGGAGAATTATTCCTGTCGGTATATCATATACAATATATACATGTGTTATAGTTGTATTATGCGCGGAGGCCCAGCTGGATGGGCGCAATCTCGTTGACGAGGACGATACCGATGATTTACCGGGCAGCGGCGTGCGCGTAAGCCCGGCTAATGGTTAATAAATCTTTGCCTTTCAATTAATACACACACACACGCGCACACATACACACTCGGAATCGCGAATTTAATCCAAAGGATATACATACACCCGGAAAGTTAATTAACGCTCATCAAATGTTATTATTGTTGTTGTCATTATGATGCGTCCTTGCCCGTCATATAGTCACAGGTCGATCGATCCGATGGGTGATTGATGGCCCCTCGAGCTTTTGTTATAATATTTCGTCCTCCTCCTCGTAGCGAGCCGATGCTTACAATTATTATCATCATTAATAACAATGATGCCAACTCTTGCGTGCGCGCTCCGATAATGTACACTTTTAATTGGAGTATAGAGGGGAAAAAAAAAAACAAAAAACGCTATCGTTTACTTTTTAAATAGCACCAAATAGCAAGGCGTAAATAAGGCACGATCAATCATGAAAAAGTCCTGCCTCCGCGGTTCTGAGCACACACAGGGCCAACCGGGGGCGCCGATACTATCTCTCTGCTACCCCTCAAACACCTGATACGCCACTTATACCACGATGAAATTTACCCTCGGCGGCTACCGCCCGCGATTTTTAATTGCACTCGCCTACATATACATATATATAGGTACCATAGTACAGTGTGGCGACTCGACTACGTAGCTCTACGTATCTCCCGCTCTGTGTATTTTTCATCACCACAGCCGCGAGCCATAATGAATAGCTGCCCTTTTATGCATCACTGGCCGAAAGACGGTAGACACACACACACACGTACGTACAGAAGAGGAAAAAAGAAGAATCATCACACACACACACATGCAGGCTCGATGGAAACCTATTAATCTCCATTTACGTATACGAGACGAGTGGTTTTAATTAACCCGAAGCCGGATCATTATGACTATACTATTATCATTATGATTATTATTATTATTATCATCATCATATACGCCGCAGCCGAGAAATGAGCCGCAGAGAGACGGTCGGGGTGGTGGGGGGATTTATGGGCAAACATTTAAAACGCCATAAATTAGCCTAATCAGCCCTTTCCTTCCTTTATCCTCGCGGAGCTCGATATCATGCGTCCAATAACACCCGGGGTGTATCCGCTACACCTCTGGTATGAGAAAAAAAAAAAAAAAAAAAAAAAAAAAAACGACCGAGAGATTGTTAAAAGGGGTGGGGGGGGGCTAGGGAGAAAAAAAAACGCATACGAGCCGTGCATCTAGTATGTATGTGTATAACGTATACACGCGCGCGCGCTAGCGAAAAGGCCCCCTCGGGCTCTTTTTACACGTTCGAGGGACGGGCAGGTGGAGGGGGGGGGCAAGAGAAAAGGGGTGACTCCTCCGGCGAGCAGCTACTTTCCCGCAGACTACTTACACGCCAGGCGCTTCATCACGCGGGGCGATAATCGCGCCACACCGGCTGGCTTACCACCGGCACGCGTCTTCATCCGTCACCTCGTCTACCTTATATTACTATACACACGCACACACACACACGAGCTGTTTTCTCTTAGATACGAGATGATGCCTATACTCCCCAACCGTCTGCGGTACGTACCTACTTACGTGTTATACTTTATTCACACTCCCACACACACACGGATGTATCACCGCTTTAACTTTTGCAGCCATATATATATATAAAGCAGCAGCGTATAGGGTGCTTTCGCGCTTTCTTTTATTCATTGGGTTCGCCGCTATCTCCTCGCGCTCTATAGCCTCGGAGAGCGAGCGGGGGTGTATATCGCACCGCGGGCCACGGCTATTTGTTCTTCGCTCTATCTCCTTCGTTATTAATTAGCAGCTGTGCTCGCCGACTTGCCCACCCGTACCGTATATAATACATATAGCAAGTATACACGTGGTATCTTTTTCCATTCTTCCCCCGTGGCAAGTATACTGTATTGTTTACCGTTCGTCGAGCGCGGGAAAGAGTTTGTCATTACGCCGTGCGGTAATCGATCAACCCTTACCACAAATTTTATGGTGGTACTCGTTTTAGGTGTCTTAATAAAGGTGTGTTGTGTGTACACACGATGTCAGACTACAGTGTGCCAATTGTATACTTGATTTTTCGTTGAGCGATGGGTTTGATAATCATACGCATCTAATGTCCTAACGAGGAAGAAAGTAACTATCGTGCCTGACTATAGCCTAGTCTTATACTACTTAAACTTGATTTTTCCTCTCGTGATGGATTTCATTCTAACTCATATTTTACACACACGATGTCTGACTAAAATTTCATTGTACTACTTGTACTCGTTTTTTCGAATTTCGATTAAAGAAACATCCATTAATATTATGCACACAAAGTCTGACCAAAGCGTCGTTGTACTACTTAAAGCAATTTTTTTTGCAATGTATTTTATAGTATGAATAATACCACTCACACGATGTCTGACCAAACCGTCGTTATACTACTTGAAGCTGATTTTTCGTTTCACAGTGTAGTTTACACTAAAAATAATACCACACACACGGTGTCTGACTAGAGCATGACTGTACTACTTGTACATAATTTTTTTGGATTTAGTGATTAATTTAAGCAATTAATGTTATACATTGGACTAAAGGATCATTGTGCTACTCAAAGTGGAATTTTGTCTCGCGATGGATTGCAGTGACGACTATTATTACAGTAACTGATGTGACGCACGCAAAGTCTGACTAAAGCATCGTCGTCCTACTCGAGCTTGATTTTTCATTAAAAAAAAAAAAAAAAAAAAAAATTGCTCGGTATGGGCTTTCGAGAAACAGGAAAATGGTGTGCCTAAGTAAAGTTTTCCTCGACACGTGGTCGAACGGACGGGCCGAGCGAGGAACGATTTTCTCGAAAAATTATACGATTCGCATGAATTTCCCGCTGGAAATCGTCCCGCATTACGAATTCATCCCCCCAATTTGCCTCTAAATTAGTTCCGAAGTAGCTCGGAACTCTCGTGATCGGCGGACGGTGAGCGCGGCGGCAACGTAATAATAAGTTCAGCAAAAAATAAGGAAGGAAATGGCGTGGAGGGTAGCGGGCGGAGATGAGGAAAAATCAGCTCGCAGCCGCCGACAAATCTCATTCTTCTATCGGTTTGTAAGGGGGGGGGATGGGGAAGAGTATGAAGCAAGTGGCAGGAAAAAACACAAGGGAGAGCTGTAATAATTGGCTCTCGAGGAACTCGAGTCTTGAATTTGTAATTGGCCTCTTTGCAGGTACAAGTCCTCGCAAATCGATCAATGGGTGCACTCCAATATCGTACGCGTTTGTATATACATTTTCAATACAGCACAAATTGCTTCGCTCATCCGTTATAAGCCGATCGTGGCACCCACACGAGTAACACATGTAATACATACGTAGGGGGACCAGAGGAAGGGAGGAGACGTCGGGTTTTACTTTTCCCCCTCGAGTTTGTGTCGGCATTATTTTTTTCCATCAGCAACAAATAAGTCGAGCCGGCGTCGCGTGTGCACCGAAGTAGGTAATACCTACATGTGCGGCTTGGCTGTACATATATCTATATACGTGCCAGAGGGTGCCTGGGGGGAAAAAAAGGCCACAGGGGGTGTACGTATAGACGTATAAACACACAGAGGGCATTATCCACGCTCATTTACCACTCATTTCCGTCAGTCGATTCCTGCCCCGGCTAATGGTGATGGTAATGATGATGATGGGTTACCGCTACATACGACCCCCCTCCCCACCCTAGGCTAATCTTTCATCTTTCTCTTACTTTCTTTCTCTCCCTCGTGTCCCTTTCCCTCTGCCCTGGTCCTTATATTTTTTCACTCCAGCACATTCAGCTGCTGCTGTCCCTCGGCTAACTTTTCCCCCTAGCGCTTCAACGGTGTAAAGAGGCCTCTCTTTCTCTTCCAATGCTCTTTTCTTTCTTTTTTTTTTCGGCTCCCTGGCGTACAGGTACA
The DNA here is from genome assembly GCF_036245765.1 of Copidosoma floridanum. Taxonomy (NCBI): domain Eukaryota; kingdom Metazoa; phylum Arthropoda; class Insecta; order Hymenoptera; family Encyrtidae; genus Copidosoma; species Copidosoma floridanum. Next base: position 34,976,037 of record NW_028321890.1, read on the forward strand.
AGCGCCGGCGAAGCATCAATTTTTCAGCGCCTCGCCGTTCTCGATCATCCTTAAGGCTTGAGCCGGTCTACTTATTTACCGCCGCCCTCCCATTGTTCAAGTGGACCGGATTTGTTTGCTTTTATTTTCTTCCCTCCTCATTCCCCTGTCAGTACCACCGGGGCTTCGGGTTTTCTTTTTGCACCCCCAAGGCGTTGGGTTAGCCACGGGGCGATACGATCTCGAGCAGATCACATCAGCGCGAGTTACTTACGTAAGAACAAGCACGAGGTCGGATAGGGGCTTGGGATGCAAATTGATTAGTGCAGCTGTGCACGCAAACGAAGAGGAACAACGGGTACTTAATTGTCGGGCGGAGGAATCACTTGGAGTGTCTGTGGTGTGGCGCGATTATACAACCGAATCGTGTATATATTGAGTAAACGTTGGGCTGTACAGTTTACCCCCCCCCCTTGATTCTCGCGGCGCGGTAAAGCCACTAAGACTCTGGTTTTGCACGTGTATATACATACACGCCCGACATCTGCTGTTCTACTTGGATGGGGGTGCTCTTTGATGTCTTTTCTTTGTTTGTTGAAAAAAAAAAAAAAAAAAAAAAGAAAGAAAAAGAAAAAAATCATCCCGAACTAATTCGAGAGACGGGGAAACAAGCCAGTCACGTTTCTGGGGCTCGAGCTTCGTTTAATTGATGTACATTCGTTCGACTTCTTCCCCCGTGTTCGATTTCCAATCGCAGGAAGAGAGGGGGTTAAAAAAAAAAGGGGCGAACAAACAAAACAAAACAAAACAAAAAAAACCCTAAATCAGACGAATGACGCGTGCTTCGTTAATTTATGCGACGGGTGCGTTATGAAGCATCGGCACGGAAACTCGGAGGGATTCGTGCGCCGAGGCAATAAACCGCGAAACACCGAAACGATCTTAAATCACGCCTCCTTGGCAATACAAGCCTCCCCTCGGGGAGTCGTTTGTACACAAAAAATAACGCGCCCCGAGGATCAGAAAATGATTTACCAGCCCCCAAACCCTTTCCCCGTATCGCCCGAAGAAGGTCGTCCTCGCGTTCCCCATTGATTAATTAATTAATCATAGCGCGTGCCACGCGAGAGATGAACTTTGACTGCCACCGGATACGTATGTACACCTAAACGAATACTCGAGTTCTAAATTTACACTGATTAAATTATTTCGCTCGACGAGGGGGCGGGACATTATTATTCGGGTAAATAGATTTCGCGGTGCCCGTCAATTTGACAAAATCCAGGGCGATCAATCAACGCCGAGGCTAAATTCGGATGATAATTTAGCGTGGGTCGGGGGTGATTAAAATTTTTCGATTTATCCGCCTTTGTTTGGCGAGAGGGGGGGGGAGTTGAAACTTTGTTCCACTGACAAACTAATCTCCGCGAGATTGGAGGTCGGGAGGGGGGTGAAAAAAAAAGGAAGAAAGAAGGACAGAAAGGACAGATAGAAGGAAGACATCAAAAGCGTAAAACAGCAGAAAATAGATAGAGGAGAGACGGGCACACGTCAGAGAATGGAGGAGGGGCGTGTACCCATATCTCTCTCGGGCCGGAGAGGCTTTTAAACGACACTTGACGAGCGTAACTACGCGCATAAAAGCGCGCGATAAAACACCCGAGCGTACGTGTACAGGTACCAACACACGCCCAAGTGTACGTGTTCCACAGTCGATTGGCTCCCCCCCCCCCTAAGAAACTTTTTTCTACTCGCCCACACGTATGCTTTTGGACGGCTCGCTTAAACGCATCGGGCGCGCATAAATCAAGTTCGACCTCTTTTTTTTCCCCGGAGGCATCGGGGGGAAAAAAAAAAAAAGGAAAAAGATAAATACGGCAGAATAGTCGGGCTGGGTGATGCCGTACATAATGGCGTAATAAAAGTACGGCGATAAGGACCCGGTGGGTATATGTATATAATACACGCTGTCGACGCGAGTTTCCCTCGTATCTCGATGATTTCTTTTTTTTTTTTTTTTTCCCCTTCGTACACACACACACACGCACGCGATGGATATCGGGGCGCGTGATATTTTTTCCCGAGTCGCGTGCACGGGAAGAAATAATGCCCCCCGTGGTCCATCGAATAGGCGTTACGCTCGAAATCGTTTTTCATTTGTTTTATTTTTTTTCTTCGCTTCGGCGTGTACTTACCTCATGCTTATAGACAAAACGAACGAGTGAATTTCCGGTTGGTTTTCTTCGTAACGGGTATCGTATGGGTAAAAACACGTTTGGGTTATTTATACATATGAGCGCGGGTGTGCTTGACGGGTCCCGTTGAATTTGTTTCAAAACTCTCCCTCGTGTTTGTTTGCCGGTTTTTTGCTCGCGCGACACACGTGTAGGGCGCAGGTAAATGAAATATGTACACCTTTTTCTCGCTGCGATCTACAGAGAGAGAAAAGGGGCGTTTTTTGACGCGCGCTTGAAATCTCGATTACGCGCCGTTTCACAATGTATACATACGTACGTACATACACACGGGGACAAGGAGAAAAATGGCCGTGTCGAAATGGCTCTCGGGACTCTTTATATACGAACCCCCTCGAGTGGGTCGATTGTCCGGCTAACGCGATATTTTTTTTTTTTTTTTTTTTTTTTCCCCTACCCCTCTCGCCGCAAGTTCGCGATGGCTCTCAACTTTCGTCGATAATATCGGGCTGGTTAACGAGCCGGAAAAGCTGAGAGGTTTTTTTTCTTTTGGCGCCAAAGCGAGGAGCACAATAAGAAATAAAAGCCCCACGCGCGGGTTAATCAACCAATTCGCGCGTACGGCTGAAATATCTTCCCACCCCCCAAACAAAGGAGGAGGAGGAGGAGGGGCATAAACACACACACGGCGACAAAAGCTCGTACGTATACACATACATACATGTACTCACGCCCGTGGTACCGAGTTCACGATTTATTCGGGTAGTTTTTCATATGTTAAACCGTGTAGGTGTACGCGCTACACACTCAGCCCAACGAACGAGAAAGAGAAACAAGGCATTCAAGTGAGCTCTTACATTATTTAAACTTACGAGTCTGGCGTTGGGAGACTCTTTCGCGAGAGACGCCGCAACAAACAAACAAACAAACAAACAAACAAACAACTCGTATCAATCCTCCGACAAATTAAGTTTGCGGCCCACGGCAAGACGAGCCAAGGAAAGAGCAATCCAAAAAGCGCCGCGCAAATAAGATCTTCGGACTGATGTGGGTGGGTACTTTTACTACTCGCTTGGTTGTACTTGTATATCTTTTGTATCGTATTACTCTGCGTTAAACTCTCCTTATCGGTGATGAAAAAAAAAAAAAAAAAAAAAGAAAAAAATCAACAACACGGGCTCTCTAGAGCCTGACGCGACATTATTTATATAGACAGAGAGCCGGGCGATCGGGGGAAATAGAGAGGAATTTTTCCACATTAAATTCCCACGCACACGCCACCGATACAGGGGGGGGGTTACGGGGGGAGGGTAACTAGATACACTGTACGTATAGCGTTATAAAAGGGTCGTTGAAACAGCCCATCGACGACGAGGTATAGATACACAAGATCGAACGTAACTATATACGGTGGAATTGTGTAATAAGTGTAGAGAAGAAGAGGCGGGGAAACCTTGGGACGGAAAATCGCTTTCACTTGTCTCGCGAGGAAAGAGGGCAAACAAGCGGCTCTTATACCCACGGAGGGTACATTTGTTGTGCGTTTAATGGAGGATGTACCCCGTATCACACACGTGTATATATATATATATATATATATATATATATATATATATATATATATATATATATATATATATATATATATATATATATATATATATATATACGATAAAGGAGCAAGTAGGGTATATATATATATATATCTCCTGGGAGCGGATAAAATTGTTGGGGCAATCGGGTAGGTACAGTATATAGAGTGTAATATCACTCTTCCCTCTCTCTCTCTCTATATATATATATAAATATATGTACACACAGGAGCGCATCGGATATGGGATATAACCAAGGCCTGTGCGAGCTGACTGGAAGTGATGAATCGAAGCGTAAGAGGCGATACATGGTGAAGACGCCTGGGGTTTCCCGCACCACGTGTGTATACACAGGTATACCTGTACAATATGTATAATATGCGATGCGGATACTTAACCGGGTGTACACGATATACAAAGTGCAAGTAATTCTATATACGTAGCTCCGATTTCCTTTCGGTCTCCCCTGGATGAGCGCGGGATCCTTTTGCCCATTATTACTTTGCTCGACGTCATAATCCTTCCCCCCCCCCCCATCTGCGTCCGCATCCACCGACTGCCCTTGCATCCTACACGTATGTATACACGGGGGGTTTTTAATTTATCACAGATTGAAATTCCACGCCAAGTTGGCTCTTCTTCGGACGTATAAATACCTACGTTTAAAAACAATCGATACCCAACGTGTGTTGGTATCGCAGCCTCCCAAAGAGTTTCAAACAATTAAGACGGGGAATAAAGGCGTGTTGGGGGTGGCAAAGTTTCTTAGCGGCTCCCCGAGAGTTTCCATTGTAAATTAAAACAAAGCCAATTTGCGGGTTATTGTCCGCCTCCGCAGTGGGGCCAAAGTATTTGCGTATCGATTCGCCAATATGTATGTATACCGCGGCACTCGAACGAATTCGAACCTTCCCCCCCCCCCCGATCCTCAGCTTAATCGCTAAGAACACACCGTACTGTGACGGTTTGGTATACGTGTATATATACACCGGCCATTAGGCCACTTTTCTTCCTCTTCTTCTTATACTCTCGTTTAATTTTCCCCCTGTCGTCGAGAAAATCAGTTTTCAACTTTGTTTCTTGCTTGTGCACGCTAAACTTTTCTCGGTGGGCATTAAGATTTAACGGCGACCCCCCCATGGCTCGGCGGTTAAAGGGTATTGGTACACCGTATCCGTACGAAAAAAAAAAAAAAAAAAAAAAAAAAAAAAAGAGAGGAAGAAGAAGCACGCTCGCGCTCGTTGGTGAAAAATCTCTGTCGACCGATCAACCAAAGCGCGGGAAAAGTCGCGGAGGATGGGGGAATGAAAAAGGAGCCTAACTCTCTGGTGCGTGTGTATACACAGCCGAGAGAGGGTATAAACGAGGTAAAAACCGTCACAGCCGCGCCAAGGTAACTTTGGGAGTGTAGCCTTTTGCCGGTGCGCGGTGTGCATGCACGTGGTGGTAGGGGTAGGGGGGGGGAAAGGAAGAAGAAGAAGATGTATATGTACACGTACATAGAGGGGACGGTCTAGGAGAACGCGGCTCCTAACGATCGGCTCACGGAAACGCCCGAGGACGAGGGAGCTGGAGGGAAAGCCACCCCGCATATGCAGGCTCGTACCTTCACGGGGACCGCCTCCCTCCGCACGGGGATCATCTAACCCTCTCTCTCTCTCGTCTTGGCATTTTTCTTCTCTCTCCAAGCTACTCGTACCGGTACCTGTACGTGTATACCGTGGTTGTATACACAAGACACATGGAAGTTGCACCGGTACAAGGGAAGTTTCGGGCAAAGGGAGCCCCGTGGAGGTGGAGGAGCGTCGTCGTCGTCGCTCTTGCTGGTTATAATGGCCAATGAATAATAAAGTTTTCGGGCCGGTGTATATAGAACCTGCAGAAATGCGAGAGCTATACGTATATGTATAAGAGCGAGAGAATAATAGAGAAGAAGAAGAAGAAGAAGAAGAGAGGAGGAGGAACGTATTATAGGCACCCCCCCTACCCCTTGCTCGCGCCTACCGAGAACAATGCGCCTCTGCATACCTTTTACCTACTTATCATCGAGCAAGCCCCTTGTTGTTGTTGTTGTTGTTGTTTACTTTACGTACATATTATACCGGTATATTGTTCTGTGGCGTTGCGTTTGTTAACGCATGAGACGTCTCGAAAAATGTTTACGGGCGCGGGTTCCGAATTTGCATGTGCGGAAAGGAGGGAAGAAAAATAGACACGACTGGCAGGATGGAAAAATAGAAGAAAAAAGAAAAAAAAAAAAAAAGGAGAAACGAAAATATACAACGAGCGTGCGTGGGGAGAGTAGCCGGTGGCACGGTGCGCGCTTACGTCATACGGAGCATCAGATCGGCAGTAGTAGTAAGAGTGCAGTTGGGGGTGGGGAGCCAGCCGGGAGTAATAGTAGTACGAGGCGATATATGCCACGGCACGTCTGACCAAGAGCATCCGTTACTACTAGTGCTCTGCTGCCGCCGGGTTACCGTCTCCTCCTCCTTTACCTTTGCCTTTGGCTCTCTACGTCTACACACACACACACACACGCGCACACACACACACACACACACACATATATATATATATATATATCCCCTATCCCACAACCCCTTTGGCCCCCTCGTATACCTGTACCAACACATACGTATATAATCAAGCTCATAGAAGGAGCAGGCAGAAAGAGGTAGAGGGGGAGAGCGCGCGTCTAGTTGCAGATGGAAGAGGTGCAGGAGGAGGGCCCCAAACCAGAAGGAGTTTCTCTCAAAATCGATCGGCTCGCTACCACCACCACCACCACCAAATGTACCTACGCCGTGTGTACGTATGTATATATATATATAAACACAGGTGCACGCGAGCGCGCAGAGAGAGAGAGAGAGAGAAGAGAAAATCGCAGGCCAAGGGGGGGGGAGGAGGTGGAGGGCGAATGGAATTCCGCGCCCGCGCGCCAGAGCGAACGCGACCCACCCCCCCTTCCCCCCCTTCTTCTTTACCGCCCAGCTCCCGCCGTATATACTCGGCGCGAAGCGAGAGAATTCCTAGCGCCGCTGGTCCTGCTCTCCCATCATCATCGTCACCGCCGCTGCCGCACACACACACACACACTCTTCGCTCTTTCTCCCCCTTTTTTGCCTCTCGTCCGTGGCTCGTATCGTGCCGTTCCGCCAGTAGTTGGTCGGACGGCGCGCTGTTCGGTGGTGCACTCGCGGGATACCACCCGAAGAGCCCCCCCCCCCCTCATGGGGTGAAAAGGGACCTTTACCATTATTTTTTCGTTTCTTTCCGTACTTTCTGCTTTACGGCAGGCGTTGCGATACATGCGACCCAATAACCCCAACACAGGAGGGATTTCAAGGGAAAGGATCACCGATGGTCTTTCGTGTCGAGGGACTTGTATACATTTAAGCGCGAGATCACCCCAAAGGCGCGCGACAACAACAACAACAACAACAATACACAGCGGCTAAAAGAGGTGGTGGTGGCGCGTTAACTATAACGGCGCGCTACCTCGCGTTGTATTGACGAAAAGCTGCCAATAGCACTCTCCCCCCCCCCCATCCTACGGATCCTACTGGGCTGCACGCGTGTGTATTCTTTGTGCACGCTTGTTATAACACGCAGGTATACCGTTGTTACACCGCACACGGTCCATCCGCAGTTTGGCTCTAGCGCTGCTTGCAGTGGAGGAGGAGGAGAGGGAACCGGACCGTGAAAGAGTTGGTGGTTTTTTCTTTTTTTGTTTTTTGTTTTGTTTTACCGTACGTGGTGTTGCGAGGCAATCTAGGGCCAGCAGCTATAATCAGCCCCCCTTCCCATCCAGTCTCGGTACGGGAGCACACGGAGCGTGAGATTTGCAACACCTTGGTGTTCTCCCTCCTCTCTCGGGAAAATGCGGCGAGCCGATGGTCTCTTCGTCCCGGGTTATTCTCCAAACTTTTGGCTTGTACGTTGAATAACCGAGCAAGTGGAGGAAAAACCAAAAAAGTGCCGGTGGGGGGCGAGACACACAGCTGCCCGGTGGCTGTGCTTCGGTTATGCGCGAGGCAGAAATCGACAGCTGCAGTACGACGAGGACGACCAGGAGGAGGAGGAGGTCGGGCTGGAACTTGCCGGCTACTGGCGCGGCCGTAGCTCAACAGCATAGGGATGAGGAGGAGGGGGACCGCCGGCATGGCCACCCTTCCGATCGTGGCCGCTGTTACCGTTATCGCTATCGTTGCCGCCAGAACTGCCGGTTCCCTCGCTGTGGCCGCCTCATCACCCACCGACGACACTTGGGACCGGGACGACGACACAGGTACACGCGACTAGTTCCATACCTATTTTTTTTCTTGAAATTCGCGGGGAATCGCCATTCGGGGGGTGTAGAGGGGGGGTTGTGGTGTGAAAGAACGCGTGGAGCAAAAGGTAGTAGAAAAAAAAAAAATAAATAATAGAAAGGAGGAGAGGGCGAAAGAGGAAGAAGGTGCTATCGATTGCGAGAGGAGGTTAGGATGCGAGGGGGTGGGTGTATGCGTGTTCGCGAGAGAGAGGGTGGTGGGTTGCATGTATACGTACACGGGAATCGAGTGCACGGCAACGTACACGTACATGTATATACACACGTGGAATGGAGGTAGGTAGGATGAAAGAGCGCAGCGAGATGGAGTGAGCGAGAGAGAGAGAGGACAATGGCCGCGCAGGGGGGCCTGTTCTCTCGGCTGTAGCTCATCCCTCTCTACACCTCTGTGGACAATATAACCACCGACACCACCGACACCGCGACCCTGTGGAGATCCTTTCATTTGCACTACTCTCCGCGAATCGTGTTTACACGGAACATTAGCAAATTTTCGATGATGTACGTATATACATATTATATAGTGTATATGTATATATACCCACTCCTGTCCCCGATGGTCTTTACACCCATTGGGTACATGCACGGGATTTTGTTCCAACCGATGTCACGCTCTCCCTTCGACACCTTTCTTTTTTTTTTTTTCTTTTTTTTTTTTCCTCCTCCTCCCCCCTCGAATTTCAGGATGCGAGCAGAGTGCATGCTTCCGCTCTACACGCCGCGTTTTTTCTCCCTTCCCCCCACTGAGATTTTAACGGCTATCAGGCCCTCCCTTCCCCAAATTTTCGGCTCACACATGGAGTTTAACACGGGTTGGAAAAAAAAAAGAAGACGAAAGGAAAGAAAAATATAAAATAAAACCCCCCTGAGTTTAATTGGTCGCGCCTCGTAAATACGTTTTAAATTGCACGCCCGAAGACCGCGGCGGCAAAACAACCTGCATTTACATTTTGAGAGCTCTCCCCCCCTTTCGAGGAGGAGGAATAAAACGTCGCCGACGCCGTGGGCGTTTATCTCGCCCGAGCGATGGAAAACGCAATTTCCCAAACTGAATGGCCAGGGCCCTTTTTTTTTTTTTTTTTTTTTTCTTTCCTTCTCAACCGTCCCGTTTTTTCAAATGCACCGATCGCGATTATCACGCCCCGACGGGCTCTTTGGCACCCGAAAATTATTTATCGTAGCGGACGCGCGTTACTCGATGTCCCTTTGTGTGCACGCCCGGGCGACCAGTGCAAAATCGTCGCCGTTGTTATTATTATTATTATTGCCATCGTTACGTTTATTGCCACGGGGAGCCCGCAATGAAGTCACATTGTTTCGCGGTGTACAATACAAACTGTGTAGGTGCGACGCGCGACAAATGAGAAATGAGCTCCGGAGAGAAGAAACCGCGAACAGCAAAAAAAAATTTGTCGTCGCTCCAGGATGCCTGGCAGGGGTGGGGGGGGGGTGAAAAATTTACATTGAAGGAGCGAAAAGGTGGGGGGTATCACGAGCGACAGTGCTCCGTCGGGCTCCTTGAAAACAATGCTTCGGTTACACGCCGCTGTGGGTCAGCAATCCCACGAGTCCCCGCCGCAGGATGCATTCGCTCTTTTTTTTTTTTTTTTTTTTTTTTCTCCCCTCCCCCGAGCTACTTTTGCTCGGTCGAAAGGCCGCACGAGCTGAAACGCGCGTACTATATTCCCGAGAGACGCGTACGTGCATTAACGAGAGACCCGCGGCTTTGACGCGTTTAGGGATACCGTACGCGTTACGAATGCACGATGTGGTCTGAAACCCCGAGTGTAGGTATGTACATGTCCTCGTCTGCGGCCGAGCAACTAATAATACAGCAGTGGCTGTCTGTCGTGATTCGTTTTTTTTTCTCTTTCTTATATATACATATATATGTATCTTACTCTTCCCCTTTCGGCCCCTCGACACTACGGGTTTAACGCGCGCGGGAGCTTTTGCATAAATTACACATTATGTATATATATACGGGTACGAGTGGTAATTCACCCGCCGAACGGCTAATTGCGATTAATATAAGCGCCGACTGCTTTGAGAGCTCTCAATTTTCAGGGATGCCGGGCGGGAGCAGGGATAATTTCGCCGTACCTACGGGCCGAGGGTATTACTTTTGAATCCGGATAAGTTATTCCTTTGACGTGCAAACGTATATATACATATTTTTTTTGGTGTAATATAATTGATCGAGTGGCGTTTTATAACAGAGTATTTTGAGTAATAAAAACGATGAAAAACGGAGTAAAGGTATTAAAACTTTCCGCTTTTCGAGAGATTTGGAGGCCTCCTCGGAAGATTTTACACGAAGATTTGTGAAAATCGGGTCCCGTTGTTTATGCAAACACGCGTCGGAAAATCGTGTAAAAATTCACGTTTCCGTATAAATATCGCATAAATTTTTACACCGTTTGGGTACTTTTAGAAATTTCTTCGTCAACTCTACGAAAACGAAAAAAGTTTCGAGACCTTTTTTACCCAAACTTCGTTTCTACGGTACCCCCCCAATATCCGAACACTCCATTATCAAAGTTTAAAAAAAAAAAAAAAACATTTTCTTCTTCCAACACCTATAAGAACGAAATGTATTGTCATCAATCACAGCAACAAATTTAGTTCTAATTCACCCTGCAGATTCCCTTTAAACATCGTCAAAAGGCGACATTCTCAAACTCGAGGGCAAGTTTAAAAATTTTTACAACCCCCTCCTGTATGCGATCGCAGTAGCTTTCGCATTAACCCCCTCCTTATCAGCATTTAAACGTGGCTTGAAAAATTAATTAAAACTTTTTCACGCCGAGGCAATTAATACACCCACACACATGTATATATAAGCAAGCAAAGTCGCGCGCTTTAAATCCCGTTACAAGCAATGACACACACACACACACGTTTATATACATACATTGTATTACATGCTTGGGTTTGAATTCAAAATATATATATATATATATGTATATATTATTTACGGGAAAAGTGCGCGGATGAGGGGCGCCCCTTGTCACCCCCTTGTTGAAATATTCATGTGTACACGAGTCTCATGCATATTCATAAACTCGTACTTGGTGGGTGTATACACGTAACGCGTGTGTCTATAACAAGTGCCCCCCCCTCCCGTACACCGCACGCGCTCATATATACATACACGTATGTACGTATATTTGTACACTTTTTGAAATAACGGGGTGGCAGAAATTACGGGGCCGCGGATAGAAAGAGAGGGACGTGTGTACACGTATACCTGTACGCGGTTTTAAAATATTTATCAACCTTGGCTAAACGCAAAACAAAAGGTGGAGGAGGCTCGCAACAGGTGTACGTACCCCGTAATTCATCGATACGATGTGTAATTGTCGTGCCTATGTGTAATATACGTGTATACATACCTATCATACAGGGACACGCGATGCGATACCGAAATTAAAACGCAACGACGCTCCTTGCGCGAAATTTCGACGAGAATCCTATGATTACAGGACTAGGAGGATATATATGTATGTATGTATCGCACAATTAGCGCTGCGAAATGTAGGTACATACGCTTGTAATACGGTACGCGGCAAAGTTTCGATTACCCCTTTGTGTACACAAACGTATCATACACGATTGCCATCAAATAAACGAGCACGTGGTATAATAAACCCACGGGGGTAAAAACATAGAAATAGAGAGGAGGAGGAGGAGGAGGAGGTTTATTGGGTATCGGAGACTCGAGAGCGGCTATTTTCGTCCATATTTACTTTGGCTAACGAGAAAAACGGCTATAGGGTGGCAGCGGCCCTTCAGACGAGTGGAGGCGTTAGAAAATTAAAGTGAAATACGAGCCGTGGGAGGGAGGGGGGGCAGAGATGACTCTTACTTATATACACACGTATATACTCTCGCGTTTCGTGTATCACTTTAGCCCGAGCTAAGGAGAGAAAGAGGAGAGGGAGAAAAGGGACGGTAACCCGTGTAAATTCCCACTTCTCAGTTGGCAGGAGGAGGAGGAGGAAGCTCTTTAGAGCCCGTCAACGAAAATTTTCCTCCAGAGCCGGGGGCCCCCTTGACACGTCCGTCTACTTATATATATACACCCTTCTAACGAATTGCCTACCGTTTCACCCACACACGTATCACGTGTATACGTACATTTATAGCTCTAAGCCTCTTCTGTATATCTTCTTTCTCTCCGGGCAGGCCAGTTATATATACTTACCCTTTTCCCTTCTCACTGCCCCGTTAAGGTCATAACTGTACGGCGACTCTCTCGGCTTCATGAATTTATAAAACGCGAGAAATCTCGGAAACTCCGGGAAATCGGAGCCACCCTCTCTCTCTCTCTTTCTCTTTGCGCGTACATAAATATATGGTATATAAGGGTACATAATATGTATACTAGGTAACTCCGTTGATGTTGGCTATCTCGTTGTTCAAGTACCTGCAGTGCACCTCGTGTATACTATAACCCCATATATTAATTTATAATCGATAACTCGAGAGATTCGCCTCGCGTGTATACGTGTATACGTCCAAACACTCACTCTTATATGTATATATAGTATACCCGCGCGGAGGTTTCGAAGAGGAGCCATCACCTATAGTATACATTATTCAATGCACGCGAGTGTGTGTGAATGGAATTCTCGCGCTGGAAGCTACAGGCTGCTGTTGTATAGATACAAACTGCCTACTTTAGCCCTACCCCCCCACCCCACCCCCAATTCCTCCTGTGTTCGAAGTACGTATACATGCGTGTGTGTGTGTGTATAAACAATACACGGTGATACGATGCAATGGGGGTCGTGTATGTGTGCGTGTATAAACTGTTGGTGCAGCGCGACGGACACTAATCCACTGGCCCTGCACCGGAGTACAGGTGCTTAACTCTTGACACGCGCTACCAATACACCTCGACCAAGTATACAGGGGTGTTTACGTGTAATATACCCACTCGCGTGAATCTTCATACGTGTATAACCCAACACACTCCGTTACCGAGACATTATCCATAGTACAACATCACGTGTTTACAGGGCATGGCTATTTCAATAATATATATATATATATAGGGTAGAGGTGCTTATGCAACTTATTCGCGCGGTATCTCCGTTTGTAAAATGATTCGCGTGAAGGCGATTCAATTATTCGGTGTACAGGTGTACTGCGCGAGTATTTGTAATCAAGGCCCCTCGCGGTTATATTTGCGCACTGCCTTTCCTTGCCTCGTTTGCAGTTTCAAGGAGTCGGAAAGCCTAGAGAGAGAGAGAGAAGGAAAAGTAAGAGCGTCGCGAGCAATTACGGCTTTATGAGCTGTTGCTTATACTCCTCCGTGAGAGAGTAATTTTCGACTAACGGCGCGGCGCTTGTAAATTTTAATTGGTTATTTTTAAGCTTTCAATGAACAGCCCCTCCCCGCCAACAGCACCATCCTCGGCTTCGCTAATACAGCCGATATTTTGAGTGGTTGCGCGCGGGCGTTGAAAAAGAATAATAATCAAAATGCGCTGTATAAACTTTCCATTGTGTTGGTTCCTCTCCCCCCACCCCCCTCCACCACTTGAAAGTAATCCAAAAGTGGGCCCTTGGGAACACGATTATTCCCTTTTCTCCAGGAGTGTGTTTTTTCTCTCGAGCGGGTGCAGCCGAAAAAACAAGTCAGCCCTTAACCGAAGTGCGTGGATTTGCGTTGGTCCCCCCAATAATTCCCCAAAACGCTGTATGAATAAATGATTACGAGGCATCGGGTGTTCTGCCAAACTTTCAATTTTATACGTGCGTAGCAATAATATGTGCGGGTCAAATCACTCGGAACGTTGTTTTAATGTTTAAATCCAAAAACAGGGCCAATCCCCCCCTCCCTCCCTTCCGTTCGTTGGGGGGATGATTAATTTTGCACGTCTTTGAGGCTTTTCAAATAAATAAATAATTACACCCTACGTGTCCCCCTGTACCCCACGTTTGCCAAACATAATAATTTGCATGTTCAACTCAGCCACGGGCATTACAAAAAAAACTCGCGTGTGTCCAAAACACGGTGTCATTAAATCCCCGTTGTACACTTATATATATATATAAATTAATCAAATTAGCATTCATGACATTGAAATTCCATGCATCACCATATTAATGATCATCCATTTGCCACGAGCACACACGAGGTCCGGCTCGAGGATGAGAGCTTGTTTTTTTCCTTGGCACCGTGTAACAATTAATTACGAAAGCCCACCCACTTTGATTCCCATTCAATGTGTGTATAGCCCGCGTACGGAGAGCTAGAGCCCTTCACGGGCTCCTCATTAAAATTTCATCCTTCCTCCGGATCAAATTCAATTCGTCCCTTCCCCCCCCCCCAAACACACGCGTGCTCTATGTACCCCTTGTACTATTTTTTTTTTTTTTTTTTTCAAATTCTGTTTTTTTTTCGTACACCCGACCGAATAAACTTTATAAGCGCGTAACAAAGTTTCATGCACTGATTAACAAACAAACAAACGGACAAAGTTTTCCCCCGTGCACTGCTGTACGAGGCCGCGCCTCGGGGTCTTGTTGTTGTTGTTATAAGCGTGGAAAAGAGAGAGAGAGAGAGAGTAGAATAACAATAAGCCTACACCCCGCAGCAGCAGCAGCCCATCAAGGCGCGTTATTTCAGCTATTATGTATTTAACGATGTAAGCTCGCTTTCAAAGCCCCCCACCCCGGTAAACATAAATCAAATTTAACGGCTCCAGCGTTTTCCGAGATCCTCCTTCGGAGGAGTCAAGGAGTCAAGCTGAAATGAGGCTGACTGCAGGGCGGAGCGGCAGACCGAAATTCGCGATAAATCATGCAGAGGCTCTTGATTACACGCCGAGCTACCTCCCCCCCCCACCTTTACCTTCGCAGGGGGATTATCCCCCGCGCGCTCTTGTTCCGCGTATTATCCTCGTCTTGCAAATTAAATAAGACGAGATGCGATTTTATTTTCTCCTCTCTTAAGCCCCACATTGGATGTACTTTGCGCGGGAGCTGCGTCAGCGAGTGTGGGGCTAAGGGGGGTCGGGGGTGGGTTGCGTATATTTAAAAACCAGCCACGCGCGGCAAATAAAGGCCAGCGGTTTTGATTGCTATTTCATTACGCGAGACTCTCTCGGTTGTTTCGTCTACGTGTGTGATTGAAAAATATCACCAAACTGCCGCCGCGCGATTCGATAGCGCGCAACTATATGTTCAATCATATATCCAACGACCCCTGCTTTTATTCGATGTACGTGTACACGCTACGAGAGGCGGGAAAATTGTTTTGCTAAAATATCACCCTGGCGCGCAAACTTTGGATATTGAACTTGTGTGTTTTTTTTTTTTTTTTTTTATCTTCTTCTTCTTTCTACATCGCCGCGTTGATAATTTGAGTTTAATTTCTGCTGGTTAAATATTTAAAATCGGTAAATAGTGCACCTCCCTTACCCTCCCCCCCTCCACCGGTGCACGCGCTCGCGGTCAGGCTCGGAAGTTCTGGAATTTCCGATGAACGGCTTGTAACTTGGATAAACACTGACGTATATATATATATGTACACAGCACTTCTGGAACTTTAATTGAGAAAATAGTACATAGCCGGCCATTTATTTAATAGCAAAAACGATGGCTCTTCTCCTTGCGGTATCTGCCGTTTATATTGTATCGGCTAATGGAATTATAACGCATTGGTTTCATGAGTAAAGGCAATTACCGACTTTTCTGTCGTTATTTAATTTTAACGACAAAAATAGCGGCGAGGTAAAATGAATCGCTCGATATTACTATATTAATATAATATAAATACACACTCAAGAATCGAGCGACAAATTCATAATGGAATATCCGCTCCGAAATTGCTGCTAATTGACAATAAAATATCGAAACGACCCATTTATCCTTAATAGAAATATCTTAAATAACCAATCATAATATTCATGCGTGAATAATATTAAATTAGTGCTACGATTGATTGAGAATTATTTTTAATTGTGTATAACGCACACATCGATCGGACTTTTGATGTGCGCAGTAGTACGACCAGAGTTTCGTCAGCCAAACGTACATGGCACGACTGATTCGAAAAAACACATGATGTTCAAGCAATTAATGAAAAACTTTTTTGTTTTTTAATTTATACGCGACAATTTACGGCTTATTGTTTGTATTTCTTGTAAAACAGAGCAACGATACACGTATTACCTAATCTACAAATTGTCCTCGAAAAAAAACAATTTATATATCTACGCTAATACACTCTAAACTTTCCATGCAGTTGTTTGTTGTTGTTATTGTTCAACGAATGTCAATCAAGAGAAATAACTTTTCATATTTACACAAAAGTCAACACGCAACTCCACTTAACGCGATTACAGTATACACTTTGTCAATCAGCTAATTTTTGTACACGTACACGTTTGTGTAAATATGGGGGAAAAACAAACGTATTCGAGACTATTTTATTTATATCGATGAGTACATTGGATTGAACGAAAGAAGGAAAAAAAACAAAAAACAAAACAATATTTTAGCCACATGTAACTGATACGTCCACGTATAACCTTTGATGTCTGTGCAGTGACGACGTACGATGTGAGCGCAGTACTGGGACGCACGGCGTACCTGCCCTGTGACATTGAGCCAGCCACGCGGGAGGATCGCGTTTACATGGTACTCTGGTTCCGAGAGACATCCGTCAAGCCAATTTACAGGTTCGTATGTAATGATGTATATATATATATATATATATATATATATATATTAGTACAAGCCCATCCGTCACGCATGAATTTTCTTCTTGTGCCATAAACACCATTTCTTTCATACATATCCATCTTACCCAGCTACATAGGAGGTTACACTGATACCCTTGGCCACCTATTTGAGCTATCCTCGTTTCGCCTCTTTTTTTTCTGTCTCCTCGAAAGATTGATGGCCTTTTTATTTATTAACTCGGACTGTCCGAGATCGAGTTATTTTTTGCTGAAATTAGCCTTTGAAATTCTTAATAAACAGACTTGATTCGCTTACCTATAGCAGTCTATAACAATGTATAGGATCAGAAAATGATTATCTACTTTGCAGACAAGAGGCTACAAACTTTGAAATACTATTCGGATCTTTTTTTTTTTTTTTTTTTCTGTAAAGGGATATAAAAATGGCACTTGGCGTTGATTTGAGGGAATCAGAAAAAAAACGTAATGTATGGGACTAGTCGCGCCTTAAATGGCGAATTTTAGATATTTTTCGCGTGAATCCAAAAAGCATGAAATTGCTACGAAAATACAGCGAAAACTCGCAAAGCGCGTCGGCAGCGTCAACCGGACGTAAAAACGCCTCGCCCGCTTTTAATATCACGCAAGTCGAAAGGGAAAAAGCATTTTTGCAAAAGCTTTTACACTCGGGCTTTGTATAATTAAAAATGAAAAGTTCCAGGGCTTCATCGGGTAAGAGGGTATAAAATTAATTTTGCAGCGTATCCCCACTTTGTGATTGTACCCACATACACCCCGACGGGTGTATACATTGTACCGATGATGGAAACTCTCTAACGACAGTGCGATCGCGCTTGATCGACATCCACGATATTGGCGCAAAGCTGCGCATACCCAACGAGGCGCGTATATATTATATGTATGTGCCGTTTACAACGAGGCCGGGTTTCCCGCGACGGAGCTTTATTACGTACAATAGCGACCAAATAAAGCACATCGGGGAGAAACGCAATTCTGGGAAGTGTGTTGTTTCGCCTACAAGGGAGGTGGGGGGGGGGCAATGCTTTCCGGGAAGCACAGGAACGACAGGCGATTTGGATTATGCGGAATCTCGCTTGCACGTGTATATATATCCATTACGCGCAAGGATTCGCGGAAACGGAGTTGATTAAATGGAACCGAATCGGGGCATTTAGAAGGGCTTTGAGCCCGAGCTCTACCCCCGACTCGCGTTATGTTTGCCATAATCTTAATAATCCCGGCTTATGCCGTATTTTCACGGAGAAGGACGCCGAATTCGAGCCAGCTTGTGTTTTTCCACCTCGTCGGGGCAAAGCATAGGCATACCTTTCCCGGACAATGTGGGACGGGGATACCTTTTTTTCCATGCGTTTCAAGGGGGTGGCTGTTAAACGAGTGAAATGCATGTGACAGCATTGGGTCACCCATCAGCACGGAGATAATAAGCATCGCGAAAAGGGGAGGGAAGAAAGACGAGCCACCTTGTTGGAGGAGCTCGTTGGCTTTTGTGAGAAAGGGGGAAAAAGAAAGGAAGAGGCTCCCTTTTGTCGCGATCGAAAGTGAGATTGAAAATTGGCGCGATTCCTGGCTCCTTCCAGCCCAGGAGAGGCACAAGTGCCCCGTGGATGCATATTCGACGAGAACGACGACGCCGCCGGTAATAATACGGGAAGAGGAGACGGATTTTATCGCGACCTCGAGTTTATAAATGTATATATATGTATACCTGTAAAGCCGTACATTATATATTATCCCGCAGCGAAGGACATATCTATAACGTGAGCCATTGGAGTAAGGAAATAAAGAAAGTTCTCCTCGAAGACACTTTTTCTCCTTTTTTTTTAAATAGCCTCCCATCCCCTCGTGCTCGGCGCGCCGATTCATTCTTCCCACCCGCCCATCGATCTTATTTTCCTTCTTCTCTTCCTCCAACCTTTGAACGCCGATACTGATTTGACGGCTATACATTTTTATGACAATGTTTTTTTTTTCTTTTTTTTTTTTTTTTTTTTTTCTGTGTCCCATCTCACCCCTTACTACGCCTCGGAGAGTCGATAAAATCGATATTTGCGACAACAATTTTTACCCCCCGAGCGTCCAGGTGTATATACCGAGAAGTGCCATTGCCGCTGGAATAGTGACGCGCGAAATTTTCTATACCCCATCCGACGCTGCCTCTGAGATATTACTCGCTATTGTCCGGGTGGATATGTGTGTATTATTATCGAGTAGGGCGTGTATACGTGCGCCGTGTCGGGAATGAAATTGAAATCAAAAGCAAGCGTGTACGTATTTGTGTAGGTATGTGACTTTTGCTCGTTCGTTCTTTAACGAAGGGGATATTTTCCCGGTGAATCGTGCCCCTTGGGAGTCTTTCAAAGCCCCTACGTGGGAAAAATGCGCGATAGTTTTTGAAGCCACAGTAATCCAATAATTTCGCATCGCTATTTTAATAATTAGGGGAAAAAATCCATCTGCCATACGTCCAAAAAATATCCCGAATGACGAATACATTCCTCCGACCAGTTCGAAATAGAATTTCGTGCATTTGATTCCGCAGCGCGTGTAGGGCACATTGATCGTCGACCCGAAGAAACAGCACTCGCGTTTCCGAGCTTTTTTCCATCGTCAAATCATTCAACAGCTCGACTTATACATCATTTTATTTCCGTCCCAATCAAACCCCCCGGTCCGTACGTGCACCAGCATATATACACACGAGCGCAAGCGCAAGGGAGAGATCACCTCGAATCAATCAATCCCCCCCTGCCCCGGTCCCCCCCGAGCACGCACGCACACGCGGTCCCGAAGCTCATAGGTATTTCAAAGTTCGCGCGCGCCACTCGATCCTCCCCCGCGGCTTGAAAATAAAACTACTCGCCGCGCGTCCCACGCTGCCTACATCTCCATATACACCCCCCGCTCACCTGTGACTGCATTTCCACTGCACCTAGTGGTGCGCACTAAATAAAGCCGAGCTGAAAATAAATTAATCGATCCCCCACCCCCCGTCGTTTTTTTTCCGTACCAGTACAGTCGAAAATACGGTGTCAGCCTCCTCTCTCTCTTTTTTTTTTTTTTTTTTCATCCCTCAGTGGGGCAGGTCGTGTATGCACCTCGATCGCTCGCGCCTACAACCAGTTGAATCGCTCGGAGCGAGAGCGCGTGCCAAAGGCGAAATCGCCTCCCTTTTTTTTCCCCCCTTTCTCGTCCATTCATCGAACTCGCGTCGCTCCCTCGAGCGCGCGTACACCCACACGTGATGATCCTTTTTTTTTTTTTTTCCTTCGCAAAGTGCATTCATCAAATGGATCCCGTGTATTTTTATTGTGCGGCCCGTGCCGCTATTTCTTTTTTCCTCCCCCCGCCCCCCTTCGATCTTCAATTTCCACTTGCATGTACCTGATGCTCCGCCGCAAACTGTACCTTACCTGTCTGTCTGCCTGTCTCTTAGTCGTCTATCTGTGTGTATTTGTACAGGTATATATATGTATACATGTATGTGTACAAGCCGCGCGCCGACTTTTTCATCCGCTTTGACGTTTGATGCGGTGGCGCGCGCCAGTTCCGACGTTTGCAAAAGGAAGACGCGCGTGAATTTTAAGGCGCATCTTTGAAGCCCGCTCCGGTGAGGTGTGTGCACTCCGCTGCTGATGCTTGCGGTCGAGTGGGTTGATTTTGAGATCGTTAGTGTACGAGCTGCCGGATCATTCCTTCTGTTCGAGGAGTGGAGGAAACGTGTGTTTTTTTTCTTCCTTCCTTTTCTTTTTTACGGAGGGGAAAATAAAAAAAAAAACGACGAGCCGAAGAAAAGTCAGATCACGAGGACGTTTGATGGCTGACTATTTCGCGGTACGACTACTTTTTTCGATGAGCCCCTGGATACTCGGGGGATTTTTTTATTTTTTTTTTTGGTCTCTACTGCCTCACAGGACGGTCGGTTTACATTTTTCACTCCCCTGGATAAATGTGGTTCTACTGGGAGTTCGCGTTTACACAGATATATTTTTGAACGCTTACATGGGACGAGGTTGCGCAACACGTATTTTTTATCTATACTATTTTTTTTTTTTTTTTTCGTATACGTCTTGAAAATTATTGGGGAAAGTATCGAGGAAATATTAATTTTATACTTTGGACCTACTTAAATACTTCCATTACGTGATTGGCAAAAAATAAGGTGTAATAATTTTCACCTGTCGTTGGACGTAGTAAGCTGCTCGAAGCTCCAAATTTATTTATTTTTCAATCTAAAGGAGCCCCACGGTAATCGGATCAAAAGTGCGAACGCGAATTCCCTGCGAGCCAATTTGTTTTTTTCCAACCGATCAAACGAAAATTACAAAATGACTTCCACAAACACGCGTCTCTATTGCGCGATTTCAAGAATTAGTAGAAAAAATTTTTTTTTTTTTTTAAATTCTCGCTCTTGCACCCCAAACACATTTAATTAATTTTCACATCAGACGCGCAACAATTTCGTTGGAATGATTACCATCCGCAGCACTGAAAAATATATATACGACGTAGGGACTTTGCTAGGCGCGCTCGCGCTAATATTTGACGTATTCCTTTGAAAGCGGGGTGAGGGGGGGGGGGTAGCGCGATACTCCCATTCCCGGGGATATTATACACGCGGGTGATGAGCACGAGAGCTCGCGCTGCCGCTGCAGTGGCCAACGAGGCAAAGGATTCAATTTTACAAATTAACTCCACCGTCGAGGAAACTGCGAGCACGAGCAAGACAAACAAGAAGAAGAGGTGGCCCGAAAAAAAAAAAGAAAAAAAAAATGGCCCTTGTCATACGGAATCAGGGCAATAAGTTTAAAAGGACCCCGGGCCCCGTCGGGACAAGCACACCCTCTTGACTCCTTAATCCCAAGCCCTGTCTTACATCATTTGGACTGAGCTTTTCAATTAGCCGTACTGGATCATACACGCACATATACATGTGTTAATAAGCTATCAAAATCAACGTTTTGGCACGCCCTCGTACACGATTATACACTTATTATGCCGATGGCACACACGCGCGCGCGCTGCGGACAAATATTGACCGTATAAACACGCGTAGGTGTATAGGAACAGGTTCTATAATAACTAATGGTATATATGTATTGTATTCGGATGGAGCAAAACAGCGTTTATCTCTCGTGCAAAAGTCATTATCCGCTCGATCGATCCTAATCCGAAGCTCTCTTTGGATGGCTATCGAAATCTGAAATACGCGAGTAGAGGAGCAAGCCGAGAGCTGCAAACTTTGCTCCGGGGAAAAAAAAAAAAAAAAAAAAAAGTTAAAGAGACAGTACAGTGGAGGCAGCAGCGACGGTGGCGGGAAGGCGATTAACGTCGTTACGCTACCTACCCCACCTACCCTCGTATATATAGGTGCGGGGGAAAAAAAAAGAGGCAAACAAAGTCGTTCCTGCCTGGATTAACGGAAAGTACATTTTCAAGGAGCGAGTTTCCCTCGATTTTCCCTTCGAGCGGGCGAACAAAGCCCCGAGACGGAGTTAGATAATGAAAAGCCGTCGTCGTCATCGTCTTTGCCGGCGCTTCAAAACTAATATACCAAGAATGAGGGAATTAGAGCTAGGCCGCGTCTCTGTCCTCTATACGTGTATATACTCGCCAACTTTGGCTCTTCATTGGATTCTCTAATGGCTGTGTACGCGCATACGTGCGGAAAGAGACATATATATATATAGATAGATATATTTTCATTGAATACAATCGGGAGGGAACAATGGGGTGCTCACGCGAGAGCCAATAATTGAAGGTAAAATTGTATTTTTAATCCCCACCCCCCGTGCCCGGGACTTCTTTTCTCCGCGCTCGCTTTGATGCTTCCGCTAATTGGCTCAGCTGACTCGCCCACCCATCCACCTACAAAAGTTCATACGTACTCGTGGAACCAAGGGATTTAATTGGGAATTTATCAGAGCTCCTTTTTTTTTCGCCCCCGCACGCGTGGCCAGTGTCTTTTCTCCCTCGAAAAAGTAATCTGGGACCTTTTCTTCTTTCCCTTTTTTTCCCCAGCTATTATTTTCATTACTCGCACAGCCATAGGGTCGTTGAAGGTATTCTTCGGCTCTGATTTCTTCGGGGTGGCTGGGATTTTATATATTTAAATAAGCGATACGTATAACGAGGTGAAATTTTTTCAGAGTACGTAAAAATGTACGTGGGGTAGGGGGGGGGGTTGAAATTACATTATTGAATAAGTCGGTCGCGCCGGTGTATATACACGTATAGTTTTGAGGAAAGTGCGGAGGTTGAAAGTTTTCTTCCGTAAAAAAGTTTCGAGCTAATGACATAAGAATATAATACAAATGAGCGAGACGGCGGACTGAATAATGAAAATATATTGGAGTGAAAATTTCATGGCCGCGCCTGGAAACTTTGGATCGGATTATTGCGCGGCTGCTCGGGAAATTCTTCCTTTTTTTTTCCCTCCTCCTCCTCCTCCTCCCGCAAAGGGTGACCGAAATTTTTCACGAGCTCCCCGTTGGTCTTCTCGCAGCGCTTCGTTACGCCATTAGTACATTTTTGCCCCCACCCAGCTCTTTGCAATCGGACCGCAGCGGAGACAAAAAAAAAAAAAGCTGAGCTCGGGGCGACGCAAGTAGATCAAATCGAGTGCGGTCGGACGGATAAAAGAAAAAATGCCTCCGTCGCCCTGATCCTAATCGCGCGTACAGTCCTATCGATCCTCACCTTGTACAACCACGATATGTGCAACCATACGTGTGTATCTTGATTTTCAGCTTCGACGTGCGCGGCCGTGCGGTAGACACGGCGCTCAATTGGTCGGACACGAACGCGCTGGGTCCCCGGGCTTACTTCATGCCCTCGATGAAACCGGCCACCCTGACCCTCTCGGCCGTGCAGATCAACGATGAGGGCATTTACCGCTGCCGCGTCGACTTCAAGAACTCGCCGACCCGCAACTACCAGGTCAATCTCACTGTGATCGGTAAGGAATCGTACACCTATACACACATATATATATATATAATGGTAACAGTACGTGCGATCTCCCTCCTCGTTATTTTACGATGTCGCCTGGGTTGGATGGAGTTGGGGCGCCTCATTGGCTTTGTTGGCGCTTCTCTCGTCGCTCGCAGCGAGCTTTATTATCCCTCGCGTCGCGCTCCCCTTTTCAAGCGTCGTCGCACCCTCCCTGCCTGTAACACGCACAAACACACTGTCGCGATCATTTTTCTTTTCTTCGGGGGGGGGGGGCGCTCTTTCTTTCTTGCTGTCCGTCCGAAACGAACGCGGGTGAGACACACGTCGAGTTTTTAAGCGACGAGACTTTTCGCTCTAATGGCCTGCTGCTGCCGGCTGGTGCGCAACTTTCACCCAGCGAAACTGGGACATAATCATTTTTATCGGAGATTCGTCGCGCTCTCCCATACTGGGTGTGTATATGTATGTATGTAGTCGACTTGTTTTTCGACTACCGTACAGCCTTTTTTTTGCTTTCTCTCGTTCGCCAACTCGCTCTTGAATCTAATGTTTCTTTTTTTTTTTTTTTTTTTTTTTTTTTTTTCGATGTCACCGTGCAGTTTATTATTTTTGTTTCCCTTTTTCTTCTTCTTTTTGCACGTGCGCCGGCAGTTCCCCGACGCGATAATCAAACTTTCCAAAGTTTTGTATTCGTGATGGGTGTCGCGAAAGTTGGCAGTTTCGACACGCCCGGGATGGATTTTACAGTTCCATCGGATGGAACGAAAAATCGGCGAGCAATCGCGATCGAAATTTCGTGCCTCCGCCCGATAAAGTGAAATTATGGACAATCTGGTAATCGGGAAAAATCGTTTTACCCCGCGGGATGACCTTTCGGTTGTTATATTTAGATTGTGCACCTTTTTTTGTTTTTTCACTCGTGACCTGTAACGTGTATTTATTTGTAGATGTAAAGGGATGGCCTGTCGAAAATTTTTCGGCAGTCAAATTATTCACCTGTGAGACGGCGCTGCGCCAATGTTTTTTATTTTCCGTCTGACCTGCTTTGCCCGTCTCCCCCTTGAAAGAGGAGCTTTCGAAATTCGCGGCACACCCACACACGCGCGTCTTTTCTTTTATTTTATGTTACTTTTTTTTTTTTTTTTTTCTCATTTTACTCTTGGGTATAAAAAGCAGCGAACTTTGTTTCAAGCGCGTATACGCTTCGCGTCGCGAACTAGGGGAAAAAGAATATATATATAATTATTTCCCACTGGCTGGTTTTTCCCTCGGCTCTGAATTTCTATGATCATCGTCGTCATCAAGGGGCTCCGGGGAGTTTTCAAAACGTCTCGTTATTTCCAGTTCCGCCGCATCAGTTGCTCGTTTTCGACAACTCCGGGGCACAGCTCAAGTCCATCGTCGGGCCTTACAGAGTCGGCGACCAATTCAGCGTCAAGTGCGAAGTCAGAGGAGGTAAGAATAATTTGCGTAAAAAAAAATTTTTTTAAATAAACCTTAGAGAAAAATGTTATACATTATCGATTACGTGTTTGTTTTACTGTTATCATGATGGCGAAGAGAAGAAAAAACTCGTAGAATCTAATAACTCATCGGGTATACGCGCGCATATTGAATTTTCGCAGCATCCGATCAATTATCGGATACATCTATTTGGAACACGAGAACTAGCGCGCTGTAGTGGGGCATGTACGCGTAAAAAAAAAAAAAAGAAGAAGAAAAAAAAACAATTATCGGAAAAATCTGATGCATGGATTTTTTTTTTAAAGTTTGCAGGACTATTCGGTTACGAGGACTATATTGGCAATCGATGAGAGTTTAGAGAAGGAAAACAAAGCGAGGCAAAATGTACATGGGCGCCGTTTTGTGAAATTGAGCGCCGTTTTTACGGCGTGCTCGTGCAGAAGATGCAAATATCGTGCTATACCGGTTTTTTTTTTTTTTTTTTTTCTAGTTGTGCGAATAAAAAGTAGCAATTGATAATATTTTTATTGCGATCGCGCAAAAAATAAAACTCGTTACTTCACAGTTGAAGCACGATTTTCGAGGAAAAAAAAAGAAATATACGAAAAATTGATACCTTGCTAGTATTTGCAATATCGCGGCGGTAGAATTTCAACGAGGGTTTAATTTCATGGCTGCGTAGACCAGGGAAGTATCGCTTTCGACCCGAGCCGCCCCTGAATTCTCAATTACTGAAGAATTTTGCACGGCGCTATTATTACCCACGTATGCGCGACGGACAATTATCACGGAAAGAATTTCCGTTTGACGAGTTATAAACACATTGCCTTTTGAAAGCCAACATTTTCACGGGAAAACCTACGCTAATGGAAATTCTTTACCATTTTTTTATTTTTTTTTTTTTTTATTTCCATACATTTTATCACGAGGGAGACGGGGTAGAGCCGAAATTTCGGCCAATTAAAAGCAACTCTGTAAAACTCGTATTTCCACCTACCCTTTGAAATTCATCAAAACATAATTAGCCCGGAAAACTCGTCCGGAAAAGTTGGGAGATGAAAAGAAAAAAAAAAAAAAAAGCACTTGGTGGATGCTGAATGCGCTAATGATGATCAGGACGGCGTGTATTGTAATTGATATTTCGTTGACCCGAAACCAGGAAAGCCCACGCCCACGGTCAAATGGTACGCGAACGAGGTGGAGATGAAGGGCCGGCTTGTGGAGCGCGAAGAGAGGATATGGGTGAACGAGCTGAGCGTGCCCCACCTCAAGAGGGAGCACCTCAATACCACGTACAAATGCAAGGCGAACAATACTAATCTGATAACGCCCCTCGAGCAGTCCGTTGTTCTCGACGTCTACCGTGAGTATACGTGTATACCCCATCCATCCTTACGACTATTTTTTTTTTTTTTTTTTATTGTACGTGTGCAATGGCCTTCTTCCGTCCAGTCATCCTTGCCATTTCGATAATTAAACTATACAGCGACGCCGAGGCAGGTTTACGATGTTCTTTTCGAGTACACGTATATATATTTATGTGCTTACCGAACGAGAGTGACTCGCGTGCGATCTTTATTTATCGAAGGACGTCGAAACCGGAAGCTTCAGCGGGGATTGATGATTTTTTTTTTTTTTCTGTTTTTCCATCGAAATGTGCGAGCGCAATCAGATTACCCATCGGCGCGAGTGTAATGCCCTTTTTATATGATTGATCGTCGCGTGTTTTGCGGAGAATGGGGTTTTTATAGTATCGTCATGCGTATATACATAATACGTGTACGTCGGTGAAGGGCCTACTTTTTTCGCTCGTTGCGTTTATAGGTACTCCGTAAAGCATAACAGTGAGATAAACGCAAAAAAGCAATCATGATATACTCGGTACGTCATCTTACCATTTTTTTTTTTTTTTTTTTTTTTTGTTACTTTGAATCACTTTTGCGATAGTCGCCTTCGTAGATTTCTATTCAAACGAGATAAACAAATGATTCTCGGAACGCGCGCGTAAATTGTCAATTGAGCCACTCCAAGTTGTAAGTTTTCTAGTTTCGGTGGGGGAAAACAACCATCAAATAATACAAACTACTTGATTTAATTTGCAAATTTTGTGCAGCGCGTTCATATAAAATCAGCCAAGCTTTTCGCTCTGGTTGGAAATGTACGGCGCAATCGAAAATAATATCCCGTCAATTAATAATTCAACAAATTAACATTATTAATCAAAAGTAGTCATCACAAATAACCGATTGACACCATTTGACGTAACAATCGAAGATTATCGTTTTAACGTTCGATCGACGTGGCGCAGAAAAGCGCGATAAGCATCTCGGAATACGTGACGATCGACAACTCGATTTCTTCGACGAATCGTTAAATTAAACCTCCGTGACTTCCGCTCCTCCATGGACATATTGTAACGTTCCTTATAATATTAAAATTTAATCCAATCCCGACTGACAGCCGGTACATTATATATATCGACGAGAATGCGGTACTCCATATTTCAACGCGACACGTCAGGCGCGCGCATAATAATCAATGCATTATTTTCATGCATAAACCGGAGTTTTGAATAAATTTTACTTCCGAGCGCGGCTCCAAAAATATAAGTGGCCCCTCGACATCGATCCTTAATAGGCCACGGATTAATACCCAACAATCACGTTATTATACGTATATACAGCGAACACCAACATCCCTGTAAACGCATATGTATGAGCATCGAGGAATGGCACAAAAGCGATCGACCCGCTTACTTTTCTCGATATTCCCGGGGAGATGGCGGATATCCGCAATCGCTCGTACATACGTGTATTATACGTGCCTCTCTCTGTTCCCACAGTGGAGCCGACAACCGTGAAAATCCTGACGAAGCCCGAGATCATGGAGGCGTCAAAGGACTACACGATAGTCTGCGAGGTCGAGGGCTCCCACCCGAGGGCCAACGTCAGCTGGTACGAGGGCACCAGGCCGTTTACCAACGGCAGGGTAAGCTCAAACCACCACCTATACGCGTATACCACCTATATATACGCGCGACAACAGGACGTAACTCCGAACGAGCATCGCGCGAGAGAACCCCCTGCCTTTCATCGCTCGTTTTCGTTGTTTGCCGAGGAGGAGGTGGGCTTTGTACATATAGGTACGATGCTGCAACAACAACGCTCATCAACTTTGTTTCCTGCAGGTGTATATCTAACGAACGAAACGAGTGTGTCTCCTTGGGGGTGATGTTTGCACCCGATGAAATACACGGTCCAAACACCTCTCTCCCCCTCTCTCTCTCGCCCGAGTGTATAATATATACAAGTACTCTTGCGCTCGCGTGTCGCTGGTGAGGTTTGGTACTCCCTTTTCTTTTCTTTTCTAGGTACACATCGGGCACCTATTTGCTCTTGACGTCAACTTCAGAGAGGGAATATTTTGTTTGAACTCCAAGTGCAGGGGGGTGCTTCTACAAACGGGGCAAGTCTGTAATGCAACGCGGGCTAGTAACATATAAAGTTTGTGTGTGTATGTGTATGTGCATTATATACACACACACGGGTACGCTTCTCAATCCCTCCCAAATACGTGTACATGTATATGTATATCCATAGGCGGCTTTCCCTTTGATCTTTTTCGGCATAATGAAACTCGAAGATTTTATAATATGCATCACGAGAGTTGGGCAAACGGGGGGGTATAATATACGATCGCGCAATCGCGCATATAGAACCAACGTGCTCCGGGCAGAATTATTATTTCGGGGAGGAAAGGGGGAAAAAAAAGCGTCATCACGGGTGAAAATGAGTTTTTCTATTTATCTCGCGACCGAGAGAAAAGCAAAGACAAAAAAAAAACAGCTCGAGTCATTATCGTGCATACAGGCGAGAGCACGTTTGCGCGGCCGGCGAATCGATACGTCTTCTCCTCCGCCTTCCCTCTTTGCGCCCGTGTGTGGGTGTACACAGGTGCAGATCGACGATAACCCACCGACCGAACGAGAGCCTTCCTTTACGAGGTCAATTTCTTCTGTTTGGACACATACGTATATATGTATACACATATACACGTAGGAATTGGGTTTTACTTTTATACCATAATCATTATGTGTACACTATAGCTAAGCTTCAACTTTTTTTTATCTACGTGTATATAACCCACTTGATCGTGAACCATGTACATAAATGTGAGGGAGGGAGAAAAATAGCTGAAGATTGTAATATGGGCCCGAGCGTATGAAAAAAAAAAAAAGACCAATAATAGGCTCAAAATTAGCTGTGATAATCGATAAGCCTCCCCCCCTTACCCGTAGTCGTTAATATGCAACTCTATAATTAGAAGTTGCGCGAGAGGATCGCGGGAAAGATACACTCCCTCTCGGGTAATATCAAAATTATCAATTTCAAGCTTCATTTGCGCTCAATTGGATGATGATCAATCTGCTAATTGTTTAATACCAACATTATAAAGCGGCGAGAGAGCGAGTGTGGCCGGTAGCAACAACAACAACAACAACGATGTATACGTGGAACGGAATCGTCCTCCTCCTACTCGTCGTCGTCATCGACTCGGCCCGGGTGCAGTGTTTTGATCACAATCACGTGCGCCCCCGGTGTGTTGTTGTTGTAGCACATTGTACACCTGTACACCCGTGATGTCTGTGTATACATACATACCCTATACCGTGTACTTCCACGCGATCTACTTGGCGATAGTCCGCGATCACGAAGTATTCATTATTCCGGGTGATTTATCATGTATCTGCGCGGCCCGTGTATTCCCGCGTACAACCAGTGTGTGGCTCGGCTTATCGAATCTCGTATACGTTTGGGGCTCAATTATCAATTTCCGTCCTCGTTTCGGTGTTTTATTAAATTTCGGATCCCATCCCTATACGGGTGTAAGACCCCTGGTGGCTTTTTTCATGCTTCCTCGGTGTGGTGCACGTAAGTGCTGTAAACTGAATTTGAAATTCGACGCCGCTAGTACTGTGGTAATGAGATTTTTTTAAATTATTCGGACTATTACGTATAAACGAACTCGAATTGCCGATATATCGGAGCGCTGGAAATTACGAAACTTGATATTACGGGTGCGTATAACAGAGAGCTGTACGCTCTCGGATGAATCCACCGCCAGCGAGGGGAAAAATTTATAAGTAAAAATATGTTTTCTTCGTAAGAGATGATATTTTGTTGCATCCAGAGGATTTTCTCATTTGATTTTGAAGAGATTTTCTTAAAGCGAGACAATCTTACAACTGCTTGGGACTATTCTAGTGAACATTTTCTTTGATTCAAAGTAATTTTCTTTCAGCGCGAATATACCTACACGTGAATGATTAGCGTTTCGACGTGTCAATTAAGGGTATAACTAACAACTGAATTGATTCTTTGCTAATTTAAATTAATTCAGTCCATAAATTATATGGAATCGTGTTACTCGAGGAGTAAATATTTAACGAATGTCGTCACGGATTTATTATACATACGCTTGTAACTGCGTTAAATCTGTACCGGATACATTATAGAGACAAGTCTCTGGTGTTTTACAGCCTTTTTGTTTTTTCTATATTATTCGTTTGAAAATAGTAAAAATTTTTTTTTCTTTAAACCAGCCCCAAATAAAATACTCATCCCCGTGGGCGCACCTATTTCCTCGATTTTCGCATCCTGCACACAGCCCTAATTAGGATAGTCAAAGGCACGTATTGTACGTGTATATGCACCGCGTAAGCGCATCAATAGCCCACACCTGTAACTAATCCCCATAGACTGCGCGCACAAAAAGGCCCCGGAGGTAGACTGCGCGAGAATATACGTATGTATACACATACATACAGACATCGCGCACCGCACGATTGAATAGACCGGTGGAGCAGCGCATGGGGGACAATAGGGCCACTTGGACTAAACAGAGAGAAGCCCGACGTCCCTCCCCCGGCAGTGCACGCTCCCTCCGAATAGCCGCTAATTCCTCGCAGTGAGTCGGGCTGGATAAGGGGGAGGCTGGAGTGTACGGTAAAGTGGCCGAATCAGGATCCCTTTCACGCAGTCTCGCTCTCGTACACACACGTACACACGAGCTGGCACCGGGAGGGCTGCAGATTAGATGGATACAGCCGGTGCATGCAGGGCAATCAGGGCAGGCGATAATCGTCCCTAAGTCCCGGGGATTAATGCCCAGATGCATGAGTCGGTGGCTGTGATGGCGAGCCCCTCGGCACAAAAGCAAAGGAACAAAAAAAAATGAGGGAGGGTAAAACGTCAAAGGGAACATCGTAAAGCCGAGGGATGAAGAAGGGAATAAAAAAAGGGGTTGCCTTTCTTTTTTTTTTTTTTTTTTTTATAATGTACGCATCGGTGCACGCGCGAGTGGAGCGTAAAGGGTCGCGTGTATAGATGCATATACATGTGGTACGTAGAAACGCTGATATACGTGTGATATGGTGTGGCCGACAGGTGATGGAGAGCACGAGCGACGCGATGCTGGTCCGTAGCAGTTTGATGTTCTCGCCGCAGCCGGAGAACCACGGCAAGCAGCTCAAGTGCCGGGGCGAGAATCCGGCCCTTTCATCCGCGTACCAGGAGGCCTCCTTCTCCATGAACGTTGTCTGTAAGTATACACCATACACACCGCACCGCGCGACAAATCCGGTGAATATACCCTCTATATCTGCCACGCAACACCACCCCCTCGTCATCGTGCAGCGCGTGTAATGTACACCGGGACGCGGTTTCGGTTCGACTCTTTATACTTTTTTTTTTTTTAAACCGCTGTACGCACGTTTTTCATCCGAATTTAACTCGCGCGGACGCGTGCATGGAATACACCAAGAGTTGTTTTTTGATACTCGGTGGGCTATACGTGCAATGTGTAGGGAGGCTTTTAAATTTTTCGTTACACGCACACGCGCGTCGGGAAACAGAAGCTCGCGGATGGTGATTTAATAGCTTTTGGTGAAAAATTAACGATATACATGCGGGCGATATGTATTGAATTTTCGGAATTAAAAAATATGGATTTCTCGCGTAACGTGAAACGTGACGCGGGCGATTTTTCAGATTATTGCGTGTATGCCCCATGTAACTTTCGATGATACGTTCCAAAAAAACACGCGTTAAAAATAGACGACCGGTCGAAGCCTTCCTCATTTATTTCTTTTTTCAATAATCATATTGGAATAATTGCGCTCGGCCATTCCTTTTCGCCCGTCCTCCAATATCGCAAAGTTATTTCATTTCGTTCCTCCTGTACGAATAGCTCCGCGAAAAACGAACGCAGAGCCACGAAACAGCGATCGAACTCAATCGGCCTAGAAAAAAAAAAAAAAAAAAAAAAAAAAAAAAAAAAAAAGTGAATACCATCAAACGTCGGGGAAAAAAGAAAGAGGAGCGAAAACAACAACAGCCGCGACACGTGACGCGTGTCCTGCAACCCGAGCCGGCAGCTTGTAAACCACGTACGGGAGAGACTGGCTATATTTATTTTACCGATTGGAAACACGCGGAACCTCACAGGGGAAGGAAAAAACAGAAAAAAATCGGTCCTGCGTGAGGGCGTGAAAACTTTCAACTGTGCTGGCGTTTACGCTAAACTATACGTACACAATGCGCGGGTGTGCATAGCCGTGCCCTCTTTCTGGAAAGGGTGGGAAAGTAAAATACCTTCGTGTACACTCGAGGGCACCGAAAAAGTGTGCAAAGCTCACCTACATAGGCTTGACGGTGGCTATATGTGTATATGTACGCGCGAAAGATGAGACGCAAACAAAAGTAACGAGAGACGCGCCCTCCTTTTTGTATCAATGTATACGTATGCGCTGTTGTTACCGTATACCCAACCCGTGCCTTTCTTTTTTTTTCTCTCTCTTTCTCTGCTGTTGCTGCGGCTACTCTGCGTTCAAAGTCCCGCCGAGAGTGCAGCTGGAGCTGGGCAACACCTTGAAAGCCGAGAACATCAAGGAGAACGACGACGTCTACTTCGAGTGCAAAGTCCAGGCCAATCCCCAACATCACAAGATCACTTGGCGGCACAACGTGAGTATCCTAATTTTCGCCGCGCGCCATAATAATAATAATAATAATAATTACAACGATGGTATCGCACCTGAGTGCAGTGTATATTATGAACTTTTACCCTTTGCTTTTCTCCACCAGTGTCACGTCACCATACCCCATCCACCGCGAGACCTTTTCTTCCTTTTTCTCTCAAGTGGGGGGCAGCTACAGCCCTTTTTTTCCTACACGCGCGTGTGTACACACCCTTACGGCCAGAGGGATGGAGAGCTGACCTTTTACCCGTTGTGTTTTTCTGTGCGGGTACTGTACGTGTGTTTCGAGGTTTATTTTTTTATTTTTTTTTTTTTTTCTTCCGCCTCTCGAGTGGCTTCGCGAGTGTAATTTAATTCTTCTTTTCTCTCTCTGCTGACGAGCTAGGTAGAGTACGGGGGGAATAATATTACGCCCGTCCGTCTGGACCCCGACGGACACTTGTTCCCTCCCCGAGAAAAGAAGAGGGCAAGACTAATACCACGATGACGGACTAATTTGATTTTCGACGGTGCTCCGCGTGGATTTTTCTCCCTCCATGGACGGGGATTTCTTTATTTTTTTTTTTTTTTTTTTTTTTTGTATCGTTATCACCGTCGGTTCTCGCAAGGTAATTTTGAGAGATGCTTGGCGTTTCGCAATGACGTTAAGTTTAATTATTTCCATCGCGATATTTCTCGCGGCTTCGATTTTTAAAGGATTGAATAATCCAGGCTGTGTGCTCGACGCTTTTTGAATTCCACCGGTGTCTGACGATTTTTCCCCGAGTGACATTACTCCTGAATCTTGTACCGGTCTTTCGGAGAGGCGACCGTGTCTTTTATTTATATACCGCCGAGTACCTTTTGTACGTATAGACACGTCGACCTCGTTCGGGCACGTGTAAGCGAGCAGGAGAATATTATATTATCTCCGAGAGGAAGAAAAAAACAGGGGGGGGGGAGATTTCCTTCGAAAATTATTTTCCGCCGTGAGAATTGGAGCAAGAACTCTTTTTTTTTTTTTTTTTTTTTCCACGAGTTGGCATGAAAAAAAAAAAGCACGTACAGTTTCTCCGTGCGAACCGATGTCGAGTAATGGGCTCGGGCCTTCTTGCCGATTTTTTCCGTAATGATGAAGTTACATTCGGGGGCGCGTCTTAATCCCGTCGGAAGGGGGGGCTATTTGCCTTAGCGCGAGTCTAAAATAAATCATCGGAAAAGAAAGTCCCTGCACTTGAGGGGGAATCAGCGTTTTTCTTCCTTTCCTCCTTCGATCCACTGCAGTATAAACGAGAGACTGACTGTCGGAAATCTGAATTTGATGGGGAAAAAAAAAAAGGAAGGAAGGAACGAACGGAGTCTCGGGGCGTGTGGGTGTACATGTGTACGCGAGCGCAGGCGGTGCAAGAGATTTACTGCCCCTCCGGAAGATGTTGAATCCGACCAACTCTGGCTCTGGAAACGTTGTTTTTTTTTTCCCCCGTTTGCCTACGTGTGTGTAGGAGTAATCCGCCGCGGGAACGAAAAGCCATGCTCTTTTGACGATCGTCTTCTGCTAACAATGGGGCTGTACCATCCACTCCCCTCACCGTGTAATCCGATTCGAATTCATCACTTTCGCTCGAATGTGTGTGTATTAAATATGTATTTAGAGCGAAAAAAGCCACGCAATAAAGAGAAAAAGTTATTATGCATGCAGAGCAAACATATTTCGTCTCTCTGATGCGCATCGTCAGTGAGAGAGAGAGAGAGGTACACTTGCGGAAGAAAAAGGCAATATCAGCAGAATCATTATACGCCCGTGTACACAATGATACGTATACATGTACATCGGATGATGTATAACGATGCGTATACGACGTGTACATTAGACACTCCACGGAAAAATCATCTGTTATGTATAAGGTTTTTGTTTTTCCTCTCCTGACGTATACTTTTTTTTTTTTTTTTTTTTTTTTTTGGGGGTGTACATCGTGCGATGAATGAGAAAAATATGATTGAAATTCGAAAAATTAATATGTGTTTTTTAAAATGTCAAAAGAGGACTTTTTTTATGGTGTTGAGGTGTATAATTTTAATCACGTAAATTTTGGTGTTTCCATTGAAAGTTTGATAAAAGATTTGCGTTATTTGTGGCATTAGGATATTATAATGAGACTCGTTGAGAGTTAAAAAAAAAAAAAAGTAATGTCCAAAATGAAAGTTATGAGTGACTCGAACTTTAAGGTTTTCCTTCAAAAACTCAGCAAATTGCCGGCAACTTGTTATTCCGTCATTATTTTCAAACTCAAAAAGTCTTGTTTGAAATCCTAATTGGCATTTTTCACTTTGAATTCTTTCATCTTGAAAAATCTTAGGATCCGTAGAAGTGGAATTTTTACGTGGAAGGGCCAAGTAATTGAAGAAAAATCCGACTTTTATCAGTAGCAGCGCACCTTTTAAAACAAGTACATAGGATGGAAAAAAAGGGCAAAAAAAATCCATGATAAAGTATATACAGTGGGCGGGCAGAGAGCAGTTTTACCCCGAAACTCGCCGAGTCAAATATAACGCTGTGCGCAGGTATTAAAAGTTACAGGTAAAATTTCAACGAAAATTCGCGATTCGGAAGAGCAAGCCTTAATTATATCCAACTTTTGATACCTAAATTACCTTTTTTTCTTTTTTTTTTTTTTTTTCCCCAACAAACTTCACGTGAAAGTCATTTTCGAGTACCCTACTTTGTTTAACGCGTATTCTAATTTTCGTTGGATTATTACCCGAAAAAGGGCAAAACTGTCCAAGTTGACCTGGAACGAAGTAAAAAGAAAAACTTGATTTTAATTCAAGTGCGATCTTCCCGTGCGGAACTCGTTGATAATTTATACACACATTGTGGGGGCTGCTCTCTCACACACACACACGCCGTTGTCGCTGTTGCATGTAATATATATATATGTATTAATATATGCCGCAGAACGAAGTGCTGATGCAGAACCAGTCGGCCAGAATAGTAATAAGCGCCCAGAGCCTCGTGCTGCAGAAAATCAGCCGCGAGAATGCCGGAAATTACACGTGCCTCGCCAGCAACGACAGGGGCGAAACTGCCAGTCCTACGGTCGCCCTTCGTGTCCAGTGTAAGTACAGTGTGACCACGACAAAGTGTACCATATACACATACCTGCATATTTATAATATTGTACACACACACTCGCATGTAACACCTCATCCTTGTATCATGTACACACAGGGTGCAGGTATAGGTATGAATGTAGGACAAAACTCGTATTATTTTTCAATTTTCAATTCTCATCTCGTCTCCCGGCGCACTTTACTTTTCTTTTCAGCCACTATTATTGTAGTACGCGCGCAAGAGCCATCGATCATGTTCCTTCTTTTCCGCTCCCCGGTTACTACACACACACACACACATATATATACATTCTCCGACTCCTTTCATTTATATTTTCTCTTTTCCCGTATATATTGTATATTATATACACATACATCCGCCTTTTGCCGTTTTCCCTCGCTGCTTTTTCTTCCACCCGTACATATACTTATACGTATACACGACCACGACGCGTGTACGTATATATGTATAAAACGCGTTGAGAGAGGAGCCGCTGAATAATGCTCGAGCCATTTATACATACAATACGAGCTGCGAACCCACCCACGCGCTCGTTGAAAAAAAAACTCTCTCGTCATAATACATATATACTGTATAGCCGCGTGTGTGTACGGACCGAGAGGAATTTTTTTTTTTTTTGCTCGGCTTGTACACTGACCGCTTTTATACCCATTGAGAAATGGATTTCGACAAATTTTTCGCAGGTAGGTATAGGTGTATATATGTGTGTATACGTACGGGAGAGGGCTGTTGCTCGTTTTTCAGGACAACCAGCCGAGAGATTAATTTTTTTTTTTCCCTCCTCTTCTCTCCCCTGGGGTATATAAGTCGATTAAAACGCGAATTAACTCTCCCGCGTCAAAGAATCCTAATGAGGTCCCCGCACCTGCACAGCTATGTATACGCGCCCGGCATTGACGGCGTTGTCGATGCTGATGGGAAATGACGATTTTTTTTTTTTCTCACTCCCTCCCACCCCCTTTCATTTCCTCCCGACTCTGCGTAATCTCAAACTGAATCGGGGTGTTATTAATGTTTTTTTCCTTCTCTATACACGTGCAGAGTCGTGTGTACACGGGTATACACGACCGAGAGTAAAAAAAAGTAGGGGGGGGGGGGTGATCCCGGGCGCGACAGATATGGATGGAAAATTCATTGGGAAATGAAGGATTCGCTCGCGCATCGGTGGGCCCCTGATAAATTATGTTCGATTCATTACCGGTGCGACGTCATTAATTTTTTCCTTTTTCCCGTTTCACCCCCTCCCCGCGCTCTCGTGAAAGCGGAACGTTTCCTTTCCCGTCGTCTCTGATGAATAGCAAAGAGACGAGGAGGAGCATCCGTCGTATAACGTACCGATGAGGAACACACATTTTTCGTGTCTCCCCAACGCGTCATTGGCCACAACATTTCGGTCCTCATCGCTATCATCATCCACGCGCGTGTATAGAAAGACAGGACTCCCCATTTGTTATTTATTTCTTAAGACGACGGTAACAACGAGAGACAAGTCGGCAGTGGCCATTGATGAGACGTATACACCTAGATGCCATTTTCCGCTCCCACGCGCACTTTGCTCTCCCTCTCATTAATCACACTCCGGCTAAGTGTTTTCTGCCCCCTTTCCTGCCCTCTACTTTCGTCCTTCGTGTAGCGCTTGTCTCGTTGCGAGCGGAATTAGATTTCACGTCGTACAGCGTAGGGCGTAAATGTGCGCTACAATCACATCGTTTGCCGTGTTTGTTGGTCTCGCTTATCGCTTAGTTTTTTTTTTTTTTTTGTTTTTTTTCCCCGAAACGTGACTCTGGGTAAAAGTGAAATTTAGTGCTTGGGAGCGATGTAGCTCGAGGAAAATATTGATACCCCGGGGGACCGAGGGGGAGGGGGGGAAATGTAGTCCCAGTTGGGTGTGCGTTTGAAAATAAATTCGTACACCGCGTGGAGGTGAATTTTGTTTGTAGGAAAAAAATTTTTTTCGAGCCTTATTTATGTACAAAGTGTTTGTCAAATGTTGTAGGATTGTTGAAAATTTATTTAGCATATATTCGAGAGCAAAAGGTTACGTGTGTCAAACGAGTACAAATTTAACCCATTGTCCTCTAGGTAAATAAATCAGAAGCCTCGTGTCGCGTACACAATGGCAACACACGGGCGTATCTCATTAATTACAGCAATTCCCCCCCGTCGAACAAGGAACAATTTTTATTTATTTATTTTTTTTTTTTTTCTTCATTTGTCCCTCGGCTAATTTACTTTTACGAACACGCGATCGAGTTTTAATGAGCACTCGCCGATTATCGATGCAGATTTCAATTTTGCGAAACCCCCGACGCAGCGCGGAACCAGCAGACGCGAATAAGTAAACACGATATTTGTCCAAAGAATAACAACGAGAACGCGATTTTGTGTTGATTTTTTTTTTTTTTTTTTTTTTTTCGCTTCCTCATTCAAACGAAACGATCGACACGCTTATAAATGTTATATTGTTGTCACGCCCCGGCGAAACAGATTAAATTTTTAACCATTGCATTTGCGCGCCCGTCACGCGACGGTAATCAAATTACAATCGTTATATAATTTAAATCCCGTATAGGTAAATAATCCATTCGGCAAAAAAAAAAAAAAAAAAAAAAAAAAAAAACAACAATCAACGAGGTATTCGTGTCACGTTTATTTTTCACCAGCCATGATTTCTCTCGCACCGGTAACCGCACACTCGATCGGATATTCAAAACAGTGACCAATTGTTATTGCTAACACGCAATTGTGCATCGAGTCGTGAATTGAAAAGAAAAGAAAAATAAAAAAATTAAAAAAAAACACACACACACAGTTGCCCCGATCTGCAAGAGCAAGGACGTGACGATAATCGGAGCGTCGCTCGACGAGTCGGTGCGGGTGAGGTGCGAGGTAGAGGCCGATCCGGCGGAGGTCGACTTCACCTGGGACTTCAACAACAGCGGGGAGATATTCGAGGTCGAACCGACCAAGGCCCAAGGGAAAAACGGCACCCTCAGCGAGTTGGTGTACACACCGGTGACGGAGCGCGACTACGGCGCCCTGACGTGCTACGGTCGCAACCCCATCGGCAAACAAGCGGTTGCCTGCGTCTACCAGATCATACCGGCCGTCAAGCCCAGCCCCCTGAGCAACTGCACCCTCAAGTCGGCGCTCAACCAGAGCTCGGAGACTATCGAGGTCGAGTGCGTG
The DNA here is from genome assembly GCF_036245765.1 of Copidosoma floridanum. Lineage (NCBI taxonomy): Eukaryota > Metazoa > Arthropoda > Insecta > Hymenoptera > Encyrtidae > Copidosoma > Copidosoma floridanum. Next base: position 35,015,631 of record NW_028321890.1, read on the forward strand.
CCCGGATACGACGGTGGACTCAGGTACGTTTTATTAAAACCCTTCTTTTTTTTTTTTTTTTTTTTTTTTTTGTCCTTTCGATGACCCAACTTGGACCGAAAGTAATATGGGTTAAAACGATGGTTAAAGGCAAGAGTTTCGACTGGAGGTGTACGAGGTGGCCTCGGGTAGGCTGAGACTGAACGTGTCGAGCGTAGCCCCGGAAACTCCGATGTTCCGTATACCAGTGATCGAGCTCATGCCCGCCACGGTGCTCTACCTCGCGGCTTACGCGGCGAACGCCAAGGGCCGCAGCGAAGCTTACCTCATCGAGGACATAGCCCTCGGCGACTCGGAGAAGCACACGGGTACACGAGTTTAATTTACTTATTGTTGTAATATCCAAGCAAATTTTTGTGTGTTAGTACTGAAGTAGTGTTGACGAGCGTTTCAAGGACAACTAAATCGATGCTTCGTTAACGATTTTTCACCTATTGTGTTTAACTGATTTTTTTTTTTTTTTTTTTTTTTTCACTCCACAGCTTTACTACATAGGTTTTTTTCCCATTCAAGATCGTCCAGTTTAGTGTGACTAATGCATTTTATTTAAAAAAAACCGCAATTTCAAGTGTACTGTAACACACTTGGATTTACAGTGCGTCGTGGGGAAAAAAAGGAAAAAAAATCGTGACTCACTTTTTTTGTCAACAACAGATAGCTCGGTGAGCGTAGTGCCGTTGATGCTGTTGACCCTGGGCTGCTTGGTGGTACTAGCGTTGACCGTCTTTACGGTCGTGCTGATGATGTACAGGCGTAGGGGTACGACCTCGCCGGTTCACATAGAGCCGTACATGAAGCAGCCGATCATCACTCCCCCGGACTCGCGCAACAACTCGATGCTCGACGTCACTCGCGGCGATCACACTTACTTCGTCGAGTACACCCTCAAACAGGTGGCCGATTACGCCCTCAACAATCAGCCCGACATCATACAGTCGCCCCAAGGTAAGCAAGAAATACGTGTCTTGAGCTCAGCTTTTCATTAACCGAATTTTCCACTACTTAACACCGTAATGAATAACTATAGTTTTAGTCAGTACCGAGGAAAAGTACTTATGTTTGTAATCAATTTTTTTAGCCAAGCGTATAAAATACTTTTTTTCGTGTAAAATGCTAGTATTGTGTGTTTTGCGTATCGCACTCGGAAGTTATTTTGTAAGAAAAGAAAAAAAACTGCTGATAAAAATAAATAATCTTGAAACGTACAAGTAGAAATACATTTTGAAAAAACTGACTTACGTTACTGTCTTGAAATACTTAACAACTCAAGAGGTTTATTTGAAGAAAAATTGAAAATAAAAAGGAAAATTTTGAAAAAAAAAACCACTAAAATTGCAGCTGACCAGGAGAAGATGAAGCGCGAGCCGCAGATGTTTTTACCCGTCAGGCCGGACACGCTCTTCGCCCCTTACGACGTTCACAAACAAGGCCTCCAAACAAATCGATGCAACGTGAGTATGAAATTACACGTGAGCAGTATTTTATACAATTTCCCTGCACTTTGGACTCGATAAAAATAACGATGACCTCCGTTCGGCAGCTAAATCCATTTTCCGCGAAATCGTGGGAACCGATAAGCTACAAGGCAGACCGCAACCTCATGAAAGAGATCATCATCGCCAACTCCATACCAGGTCCAGAAAGTTGTGTGTAAAAACAAACAAACAAACAAACAAATAGTATTACCGAATTATGGTGCTTGTGATGCCGATAATGAATCTTAATGGAAACGAAGACGAGCAACGAGTAAGAAGTAAAAGAGAAGGTGACGTACGCGAGTCTTATACCCATACTCGAGGCGCGTATATAATAAGCTTATTGATGAAGAAAGAAAATAATAATAAAATAAAGCAGCTCGCGTGACGGGAGCTTGTAATAAGTAGGTATAGGCGGCGAGTCAAGACTCAAGACTGCGCTCGCTCGAAAGTCACATAATTATAAATATATATATATATATATATATCTCTCCGATGACTGAACGCGCGAGCTGCTGAATAAAAAAAACTTAGAGATTATAAGTATAAATAAATTTTAATAAATTAAAAAAAAATAAATAAAAATAAACATTGAAAAACTGGACTGAAATACGTGCAAAAAAAAAAAGCAGAGCCTATTCTGACCCCCCCCCCTCCCCCTCTTGTTAGCTCCATGTATACACATGTCATGACTTCAATGCAAAGTATGTGATTGCGTTTACAACTTGCACATTCCTATACGCACGCGATACGTTATTTTGTTCCCAGGAGCGGTGGACGACTGCGAGACGTGTGCGTTATAAAGTATAAGATTATAGAGATAGCCCACAGGCGATGATTTTTTTTGTTTTTTTTTCAAAGAAATATCGTTGCTGGTTGCCTGTGGTTGGCAGGAAAATAAAAAAAAAAATTATACAAGAGTATGAGCGGATAGAAAACTTTATGATACAATACAACGATGTATTAAGTAATCCGAGTTTGATATATTTTGTGTCGAGAAGTGTTTTTGAAGAAAATAGCATGTACACAAATGTTTTTTTTTTTTTTTTTAATTTTATCAATTTTTAGCAATGTAAGACGAAAGAAAAAATTTAATTGTAAGTGTATTAAGCTGCAAAACGTTGTAAAAAAATAAAAATTTATTTTTTTTCATAGAGCTTGTTTGATCCTTCGACAGGTCGTGGAAAATAAAAAATTTTCCATATTGTTCCTTTTAGATTTTTGATGATAATTAAACTTACAATAAGACAAGTAATAAAAACTATATTGTGTATATAAAGTGTCGTAGTTGTCATTATTTTTTTTTTCCGTTGAATGAGGTCGAAATTTTTATTTTTTTCTAGACCAAAACTAAAAATGTAAGACTTAATGATCGATGATTCGAGAACTGTATTTATATAGTGTAGTCAAGTAGATAGTTGTACCGAGGGGTGTTGAAGGGATTTTCAACATTGTTTGTATGTTGCTGTTTAGTTTTGTCTATAAACTTTACATACGCCCACGCCACAGAATTAAAATGTTGTTTGTAGATCTGGAAGCAAAATCGACTTTTTGAAAATAAAAATTAAGACGAGAGAGAGAGAGAGAGAACTAATGTATAAAACGCGAAAAACTATGAATAAAATTATGACAAAGCTTTACTAAAAATTTTTCGAGTTTTTTTTCAAGACCTTTTTTTCTGTAGGATAGAGAATCTTTTTTTTAGTTGGGGTACTTTCCTGCAGTATTTATTAACATTTTTCTGTTTCAAAAATATTTATCTTTGTTTCAAACCTTAATTCAAATAACCATTTTCTTTCTACAATGTTTATTCATTCTATAATGTTTAAGAATTTAAATATTTTGTTTTTTGTCTCATCGGTACATGTTTATTGTATTACAGGATTCCCTTTAATCAAAAAGAAATGTATGATTTGTTCATTGAAGAAAAAAATTTCAACTTTGTTCATACGTAATTGGTGTTATTAGAAAAACTATTGAAAAATATATTATATGTTACAAATCGCTACTTTAGTTAAATAAGTCTAAAGTTAAAGGTACATACTATTTATATTTTTCTCTTGCGACACGATGATTATATTTAGTAATAGAAAACCTAAAGATACGGACATTATTCTTTAATTTATTGTCAAAAGGGTCGTGGTCGGGATGGTTTGTTTAAATAAAGGGGAATGCAAAAGCCACCCCTGGAGCAAAACGTGCCGATGTGCTTGCAAATGGTATAACCTACGTATATAGTCACTATCAAGTACAATAAGGCTAACATTACGATTATCGGATGCGAACGTAAAAATCTTCGGATCCTTTGCAACAGGTTTTCCGTGTTCTCCTGTGGAACCGTCGTATCGTTGTTTGCGGTACACGTCCCGGCCTCTCTCTTTCCCCTCCTGATTGCCTTGTTCTTGCCTTTCTCGTCATTATTTTGCGAAGCTTTTTCAAGCCCTGATAATAAACCAATCTAAAATCAAACGGAATTCTTCACAAACAATTTTATTTCTTTTTCTTTGACTCGTAAAAAAGGACATTGAAAAATTTGCTTTTCAAGGCGGTGGATATATACGCACTAAAAAAAACATAACCAATCGCAATCAGTGATTCCAAAATCGTTTTGACAAGAATACATTAAAATTACAAATTCCCGTTGATACGCGTTATTTACGAGTAGAAAAGGAAATTTTTCAACATCCTCAAATATTTATTTACTTGTCTTTTCCTCAATTTGTTTATTTGTTCGTGCGCCAATCGGACTACTTTGCACTTGTAATGTAGAATTTCTTGGACAAAGTCTTCAAACTCCTGAGGATTCAAAGTCGATAAATAATCGTCGTCGTCATCGTCAACACTGCTGTAGTCTTCGGAAGTTTCATTGCACAAACATTTGCCTGATGTCATAGTATATTTTTTGCATTAAATTTATAAACATGATTCTTTAAGTCATTTTTCATCACTAGTGTTTTTACGTTCAATGAAAATACTAAACAACTACAAAACAAATGAAGTTAGTTGTTTTGAAAATTGACAGGGCTCTTTGGATTAAAATTATAAGTACAAACCTTTCACTGACCATATGGTTTAACTGTTTTCGCTAAATTTTCATATTATTGAGTGTAAATCATGAAATTCGTAACTCTTTTTAAAAATTTTTCCAATAACTCGACATATTTTGCGCGATACTACAAAAGTACGTCATCATCTCGACAACCAATAGTGTGCCCTAACACTTATTCCGACTCTTGTCATAAAATAATAGATTCATATTGCGAGTATCAACTCAAAAAAAAATCGAAACTGAAATCGAAAAAACCTGTAATAGATGATAACGACGATCCTGACTGTCCCTGGTGTAAGAAGAAAAAATAAAAAAGTTTCCTTGTGTTAAGGTAAAAATATGTTTATTATTTTCAGTGCTTTTCACTCAGTATCAAATATGTCACTCATTAATTTACAATCACTTGGCATCCCTGTCATAAATCTATTTTACACTTAGACAACATTCAAATATTAATTCAACTAAAAATGACGAGTCTTAGTCTAATTTATCCTCGGCTTCTTCTCCGGTGGTGGCCTCATATCTTTTTTATCTGTCTGGGGTTCTTGCTTAATTTGTGTGGCTAGAAACAAAAAACGTAAAGACATATAAAAACTAGGAAAACAAATACTTGACAAGAAGTCATTGAATCAACATACCAGGCTCAATGGCAGCTTGATGAAACTTGGGAGTTGGTTGAGGAAATTTCTTGACCAACTGGTACAAAAGTTGATCAACTCTTTGCCGCTGGAAAAGCGTGCTAGGTTCTTCTCTGATGGGAGTTTCTTTTTTGGTGGCTGCAGTCTTACCATTTTTAAAGTCCCACGAGTATCCTTTGTTAGGATGATACCTAGAGCATGCACTAGCTTCTTCAAAGGCAGATTGCAAATGATTAACGGTAGTCAACTAAAATAAATAATGAAGTCCATGAAATTTTTGCGTAGGGCTATTTGTATTTTGTAACACCAACCAGTCTGGAATTTACTACGGATGCTAAGTCAGGTGCTTGATAAACAATTCCTGCAATTATGTAGTAATCAGCTATCGGTGTTGCTTGAGTAGGACCAGGACCATGCCTGTGTTGCTTGCGTATCACGTATAAAATTGGCTCCTGCACATGCAAGAGTATGTACTCCAGACCAACCATATTTCTGAACAATTATTCGTCATTTTAACAACACAACCATTCATCACGTAAAAGATTAGAATCAAAAGTATTACTTACGAAAGTTGGTCCGGATTAAGCCTTTGCATTTTAATGTTTTCATTGTTGCAAGTTCTGTCGTAGAATGGATTCGATCTTTCAGAAAAATATTCCATGATGTTGTTTGGATTAAGTATGGGAATCCAAGCGCTGTCGTGCCAGGAAAGTCCCAAGGGATTTTCTAAAGATATTTAAAATCCAAGTTATCTTTGTTTGCATTGGATAGTTTAAAAATAAAATTTCAAACAATAGAGTAATAGTAGAGGTTATTCGTACGAAATCAAGAACTTAATGTGAATTAAACGAGAAAAAAACAGGTGAAATTCACAATTACCAGGTGCTGGGGGTAAACGTTGGGGAATCATCTTGGTTGTTCACTATTCTCAAATACAACTTAATTAAGTATAAAGAACTCAAAACACTGCACTTATGACCACTGACACTTCGTTTCGAACGTAAAAGTAAATATCGACTGCTGCCGCATAAGTTAAACAACCGACACAACCGTAAACACTGCGACTACAGCGCTACCTTTGCTTTTTGTGCTGAAATCGGAGCATATCGGGGGAGGCAGAAAGAGGCTCATGCGCCGCATCTTATTTCGGCAATTTACAAGTATTTTCTCTCTCTGCTAAACTTTTCAGATATATCTGCAAACGTGTGGGCGGAGAAACAAGTTGATGAAGATACAATTTGGCCAAACGCGATATAGTTTATCTGTCAGTTTAGAAGAGAGTTGATGACGTATTCTCCAGTGGTATATTACACCGAGCCACCAAGTGTGTGTATTAGTCAAGACTCCAAACTCCAAAATAATATAGTGATGAGGTAGAGCATATTCGTAGAGTCAAATACTCGAATTTTTCACTCTGTTGGACGGCACTTCATAAGACTGCGCCAGGTAAATATAACAATGATCATGTTACATGTTCAAATCGATCGAATTTAGTTATTCCAAAAAATGTCCAGATACACATGACATGAATAGTAGAATCCCAGCTTTTATAGGGATTTTGTATGATTTTTGCTAGCTCCACATTACCCAGATTAATTTTTTTGTTACAGAGGTGCTATTAATACCCTCTAGCTTTAACAAATGTTCATATTGCAAAGCTTATAAATTTTCCAAGCGCGTCTTTAATTTGAACAGTCACGGTGTGTGTGTATTAATTGTAAATGTAGCAGTTAGCACCTATATATTATGTGCTGCACTTTCCGACTGAATGAACTCATGAATTACTTGAAGGTGTGTCTGTGTACGAATGACAAAAAATAGTAATACAGACGCAGTGTCAAGTGTTGGTTCAAGGCGAAAACGTCACCCAGTGATTTAATTCAACCAAAGGAGTGTATGTATGCTTAACACCCAAGTAGGCGTGTGTGTCTCATCTGTTTGGATGATAAAAATAGGCCAGCAGCTATAGCTTGTATAGAGAGTCTGTGTCTTCATGATTTTCTTACTCTTGTGTAGGTACTACTATGTGGGATACACGCGGGCTTGGTTGAATTGGCGCTTGAACGATTCACAATTTAAATGGCTCTTGTGATGAGAAATTTTGAATATGTCGCATTCATTTATAAAGTTTTTTTTGCGTATTTCTGAAGCATAGGAAACTATAAAGTGGAGTAAAAATATTCCATTGACGAGCTTTGATTTTGTAAGAATCTCTTTTACTGTATCATAAACCTTTGAAAAAATCTAAAATTTCTTCTGCAGACTACTTTATAAGTTTTTTTTTTTACACTGTGTGCATATTAGACGTTTTTTGTTGTTTATGAATCATTAGGTAATAGCTAAGACAAACAATGTGTGAAGTCTTTTACATTAAAACATTTAGAAAATAACACTAGAAGTACAATAAATTATTGATTTTTCAATTTCCCAAATTGTGTGATTAGTATAACTTATTTTTTACATCCAACCTTAGATGCCTAAGTAAAACATACTCTAATGCAAAAGTACTTCTAGAGTTAAGCATAGCATGTATGCATCAAGTAGATGTGATGGTTTTCTTTGATTTACCTGCTTTCCAGAGAAATAATGAAAGATACCCGCTATAACTTAGTTCAACTTCATAAGCGGCCCGATTTACTACAGCAATGCTGCAAACTTCTAAACTCTGAATGGAAACGGAGCGAAACCGCACGGTATGTTAGAGAAAAAGGTAAAAACTTAGCACGCAAAGCTTAATCGCTTCTTTTTTCAGTTAATTTTGCTTCTCTCTGCACATCTGCCTACTCTATTCTTACGCTTCGTCTCTCATCACCATCGACAATCTTTGTTATTTTTCTTTTCATTAAAAATACCCAGAAAAGGTAATTAATGTTAATCAGAGAAGACAAACCACTGATAGTTTTCATCCTGTTGACAGGTTGAGAAGTCTCGAGGCATCCTGTGATAAATTTCCTGTGTGTCTAATATTACTTCACAAAGATGATGTCGTTGGTCACTGCAAAGTCTCTTTGGTGAATAACTCTCAAGATGGCGTTATTTTAGAATCACGTAAACAAATCACTTTTTAATTTAACGAAACAATCTGCAAAACATAATAAATATAAATGTATTGGGAAAGTAATTGGTCATGTGTTGTTTTAGTTATAATTGATCACACCTGTAGATCTCAAGGACTAGGATCGATGCTACTGCAAGCAACAGAAGATTATGTGTATAAAAGAGGTATTAGAAATGTGTATCTCACAACAAAAGGTCAGGAGGGATTCTACTTAAAAAATGGATACGTTATATGTGAACCTGTACCTCAGTTAAATGGATACAGAGACTTTAACACAAATGCATATTCAAGCGAAAAAAGTAATTCAAAGTTAAAATCAAGTGAAATGATGCCAGCAGGACCTCCTCCGCCTCCAATGCCACCAAATTTCAACAGATTGATTCCACAAATTTTTTTGACTATTCCTAAACGAACATTTATGATGAAAAAATTAGAGCCCTGACAAAAAGTACAATTATATAACAAATATTATTATTTATTGTAAATACTTTAAAAATATCTTTTAAGAACACTTATAAAGTCACACATGACCAAAGCATGTATTTTTGAGTAAAAAACATTTGTTTTCTTTTTTTTTTGTATAAAGTATTATTTCTCAGAAATCTTATGTAATACTAGATATACTCTCTTTTAAAAAACTGCACAACCTTAACGTGCAAAAATTTTGTGCATGGCACTTTCAGTTCATTAATATTCATTTTTGCAAATCAAGAACAAGTTGCTATACCACAAACTTTTTGATAATGTTCTGGTTGATCCAAACTCTTTATTAAAAATTCACCCAGGTCATGTTTGGAGATGGCTGGTCCTGGTGACTTGTCATACTCAATTGTATATTTCGGACTCGCAGGCAACTCTGTAATAAAGAAAAATTATCATTTCAAAGAAAATAAATAAATGATTTAATATTGACAATTACAATTACCTGTTATATGAGGTGGCAAACAGGCAATCCAATTCAATCCACATGCTTTGACGAGGTCAAACATCCTTTGGTGATCTGCATTTAAATCTTTGAAAATTACAGGAACTTTTTCAGGCTCACGGAATAAAAATGCTAAAAGTCCATTTAAAAAAATATAATATGAATTCAGAAATGTATTTAATCTTGTAAATTGAAAACAAAAACTTTCAATTTACCTGATAAGCAAACGGAAACGATCTGAACATTATGCTTCTTCATGGCACTGATGATATTTTTCATACCATCAGACAAAACAGTTGTTGGTTCTGTAAAAATACCAATTAATAGATTGACACATCAACTTTCACATCTGATTCAAATAAAACGAAGAACATACTCAAATCATTTCTAGTTCCAAGTACAACAACAACACCATCCATGTCAGATACAGCTTGTGACACCTGTTCAGCATTCGTCACGTCTCCAACGAAAATTTCAACCTTGTCTTTGAGGTGTTCAGGAACTTTGTTCTCATCCCTAACAAATGCTCTTGTCTTGAGACCTTGAGGAAATGTTAGTCAAGTCAATATTAATTCAAAGTCAAAGTCAGCTTAGATATCAAGCAATATGTTATGGGATATTATAAAAACAAAAAATAAGTTTTAAATAGCATACATTACAGGGTATTACAAAACGCTTTTTTTTATATTCATCCCATTTCTTATTGCACGAAAACCAGTAGCCCAATTGAGCTTGCAATTTGCATATTATTTCATACATGAAGAGGAGTAAAATGACTTGCACTCCGGCATGAAAACGATAAAAATGAACTTGGCCAAGTAAGACAAAACACGAACAAATCGTTAAAATCGATTCTTTAGTTTTAAAAGTAAAATAAATTTACCTGCTTTGACGGCATGCTCGAGCGAGCACGAACCGGTCATCCCTGTTGCACCGAAAATCACGATTTTCTTCATGTTCCCCATTAAAATAGATCCAACCACGCACCAATTAAGTTCTTATCTTTCTTAATGGTCTACGACGTCGATGTGTCTGCGTGACTTTTCTCTTTTTCTGTCTCGACGCTCGTCGACCTCGTCGTCGTCGTACCGCAGGCAGACAAAGAGACGCCGGCTCTGATGCTTGTCAATCAGGGAATCTTACTATTACGAACGGTGACGTGTAGATATTCTTTATCACTATTCTTAACAACGTCTTCTACTTAATCGCGCCGCTAATTATACGTGTAAGTATACAGAATAATGCAAGTTACATATGCGTACAACTTATATGACTTGTAAACTTGTGTTGTCATCTATATGAATGCATGACTGTATATATATACTTTCTCTCGAACAAATAAGGTATATATATATATATGTGTGTATACTGTACTCTGTTCTGTTGTCTCTTTTCTCCTATATCTACGAATTTACCATACATTATTGTTAATTATCTATTATGATGATGAATCGTGTACTATTTTGTTTATTTTTTAAACATTTTTATAACTTATTGCTACGGTTATTACTAGCACATATGTAAAATAATTGGCTCCAATTGATTTGTATCATAATCATTTGAAAGAAATTCAGTTACTATGAGTACTTGGCCCTCTAACATAATGTATTATAAGGATTTCAACATAAATAAAATATAACCATCAGAGCATTTTTACTAAAATTAAATGAAGCAAAATTGGGTGTGTAGGAAAAAAGAATTTGCAGGGAATTTTATTTTTGAGCTGTGGCCGCGTAAAACTTGAGAGAGGGGAAATGATCGAATAAGGGGGAAAAAAGAAACAAAAAAATGACAGCTGCAAGAAAAAGTCGTCTGCCACTCCGTACTGACGCCATTGTGCGACTCCAAAATATAACCACAAAAATGACACTTTCAGCGATATTAAATTGTAACTTTCATCAGATTTTTTGAGCTTTCAAGTTCAACTTACACTTACAGAACAAATGTTGTCGGTGGGTATAACCTACTTTTTCGGGCCTATGTCTCTAAAGTTCTGTGAATCATCGTACTTATTACTGTTTTTCTGTAGATATCGACAACACGTCACTTTCAGCAGTTATTAATTATTAATACACTCGGGCCCCGTAAACAGTCCCGTTAAGCTAGTTAATTGGTCATAAGTTCGGGTAATCAGTGAATATTAAGTGATAGCCACCCTGACTTCCAACAATACTTCAGTGAAAATGCCAGCCGTTGTTGCTGGCAGTAACCAACGTAACGAACGCATGCGGCAAGCTCTCAAGATTCACATTATGCGGGAGAGGCAACGCAAAAAACAAGGTATAAAATTCAATTAAATGTTTTTCAAGGATATTTCTTTAAAGAATATTCATGCATTTTTTAGAGCAAGAGGCTGATGAAGAAGAGGAAAGACAGAGAAAGGAAAGGGAGACCAAACAAAAGCAGAATGTCATGACAATAGGTGAGACTAGAGAACAGATTGCTCAGGTTGAAAGAGAACTAGAAGACCTAAGGAAGGAGAAGCATGAGCTGTTTGGACAATTGAAAAAAGTTCTACACGAAGATGATAATAGAAAAAGACTGTACAAAGAAACAATGTATGCTTGTCAGATATACGTTTGTAATTTAATCTTATCACGAATATTTTAAGAAACAATGTATTTTCAGAGTTTCTTCAGAGCCAATGCATCAAATTGGAGGATATCCCGAGGCTACTGTTGTTCACCCTCACCTGTACATACCGCATCCAACAAGAAGTCCTATTTATAAAGTTGCAGCAGTTACACCCTCTCACACTTTACTTTCAAGTGTAAATATTCAAATTTTTGTGAAACAAAAGTCTTTAATTACATGCTACAGACAAGTAAATTTCAAATTTTCCAATTCATCAACAGGGTCCTGTAAAACGCTCACACAGCCCATCGCCTCCACCATCAGCACCAACAGTATACCATCCTGGTTATGGTTATAAGCCACCTCTGTCTATGCCAAGTTATATTCCAACTCCATCAAGTAAAATACAAGTTTATTTTATTATATTCAATTTATAGTAATTTGCTAAAAAGTTATTTTCTTATGTCCAAACAATTAGTACAGGACTAAAGACACGTGATCGTATTTTTACAGAGTCGGAAGATGCAGCTAGGAGATCTGGTGATGCTCGAGTTGTTCTTTGGAACAGTAAGTGCTGAATTAAAAATGACTGATTCTATCAACAAAAATCAAACATTCTGTATCAGTCACGATGTCAATTTGCATAATTTACGAATTACCCTGCAAATCTAACATACAAACCCAAGTTACGAATTAACCGAAACACCTACATTTCACAATACAGATTATTTTTTGTAACTAGTAAAATTAATTTCTGAACTAATAATTGAACGTTTATTTCAGAGTCACCGAGCCAGTTTACTAGCTCAAGTTATTATCCACCTGGAACTTACGATTTTTGTCCGCCCACGTCGCAAACCAACAGACTACCCGAATCTGGGAAACCTGTCTACCTCACGGCTACTCGAACACCGCTTCCAACAGTTCAAACATGTAATGTTACTTTAAATATTAATTCAACATTAATTTTACTTGTATTTTAATTACGTGTATTTGAAAAGCCCCATACACGGAGGACAAATTTTATCCACGCCCTGGAAGCCACGTGGCCGTTCACGGTGGAGCAATTCCAATTCAACAACCTCCACAGGTATGCTTAAAGTATTTTTTGTTTTTAATTGAGATAATTTGCTGTTTATGTGGATATAAAGCGTGATTAAAAAACATTGATTTATTCAGGGGGCCAAGACAGGTGGCATAACTAGTGGCTATCCGGTTAGGGCGCCGCAGCCACCACCTCCACAAAATCCGTATCCACCACACCCATCAGGTACATACGTAAGTGTTGCCGGCGCACCGGCACCAGGGCGACTTTTGTACACTCAACCTACTGGACCTCGGTATATTCAAAGAGATGTTTAAAAAATCGTATGCAATATTTATCTGTATCATATTTCACAATAATATTTATAAGCACAGAGAATTTTATTTACGTACACTTGGTACAAAGTGTACTTGCATCATGTGTTATTTTCAAGAATTTTTCAACAAGTTAAGTTATTGAACAAATTTATTCTCTCTTTTCTGTCAAAAAATATACGAATTTGAATTAAAATAGAAAATAAGCTTACAATTATTTAGACTTTAGGCAATCCTTGAGATTTTTGTATGTACCTTACTTACAATATATTCTTTAGTTTACTTTAAAAAAGTTGAAAAAGTATTACAAAATTATACAACATATATAATTAAGACTTACAATATATTAAGAATTAATATTACCTTATTTCTAATAGTAGTTTAGTATTAATTTAAATTCAACTTTGATTCATTATTCCTGTGTTTTTCTAAAAATAAATGCAGCCTTAGATCTTCCCGTGTGTACATAATCTCTTCGCACAACTTGCACTCAATCTCAATTTTATCCGAAATCCTTGGATCACTGAAATGAAGAGAACAAATTTTTACTCAACGAAAAAAAATAAAAAATCTTTTTAAAAACTACGTTGAAATCTTACGACATAGCCAACTGCCTCAATTCTTTGATGTGATGAAACATCTCTTCAGCGATTTCATTACGATCCTCCAGTGACAAAGCATTATGCAAAGGATAAATACTATCGTCTTTAATGACACTCTTTGTTGGGCGTATAAACAAGGAATCATCATACATATTCCAGCCTCCAAAGTTAAGAATTTTCTGCTTTTGTTGAGACTTGGTGGGATGATCGGTCAAATTTGTTAAAAACATATAAACTTTTTTTTGACAGAATATAGCTTGATCTTCATTATTGTCATTCTCATCTTTTTTGATGTTAATGGCCAAGTTAATCCAATGTCTCAATCTATTTATCTGCAAAAAAAAAAAATTATAAAATATGAATTATTGTCAATTATCACAATTCAAAATGATGTATGAACAAGAGTATGAAAAAATTCTTGCTTACATTTTGCAAATCCTGTATGCTGACTTCAGTATCAAAACATACTTCCATATCGTGTTCAGGTAACAACGGTGCATTATTTTTTGGATCGTATCCTAATCCGCACAGAGCTCCCACGTAATACGTTCCACCAGAGCTTCTCCTTAGTTCCATCTTGGGAGTAAAAATCAAGCACAATAAAGCGGTCAAGCCTGGTATGTTGGGCATAAGAGTGGTGTTGCGTAACGTCAAGGTAGTCGATGATTGATTTTGACTGACGAGCGAAGATACGAGTAAACGATCATGTGGATCCTCGGGATTTGTGTCCACCAGTACAGAATTTACTGATCCGCCCTCAACAACAACAGACTTACTTGCTGCGACGATCGCAAGACTAGACAAGTTAATTTCAAGTGGTGAATTAGGTCCTTTTAACAACATATTAAAATTACAGTCGTTCACGGGTGGAGGATCCGGATATGAACTTATCAAGAAATTCTTGTCATACTGTAGGAATTCTAAGTATTGACGGTGATGGGCACTGGACTGAGCACCTTTCGTTCTCAGTTGGTGGTTGTATTTCGACAAGTAGTTTTCCTCTACTGGATCAGCTAGACCTTCTCGCTCGAGTTCATCATTTATATTGATTAAGTTTCTACGATTGTGCGGATCTTGGCACATCAATACTATGGAGATTACGCTGTCGACAATGGAATATATTTCACCATACACTACGTATCGATCAGTTGCTGCATAACTCCTAAACAGATTAACGGCTTCTCGACACCATTTGCCCTTCGCGTTCTTTCTTCTTGAAGGCTCTATGCCGGTAAGCGTACATTCTAGAGCCAAACCCTTTATCGTAGCTATTTCAGAAGTTTCTTTAATAAGCTGAAGATTAGCACAGCGCACTGAACATCGATAGCCAAAATCAATGTATAGAAGATTCGCAACATCCTCTTTCTTGATCTCGTAAAAACTTTCGACAACTGCTCGATATACTTTTTGGTCTTTCCATGGAGCTGCGACAAGTTCACCCACCTTAAGCTTTCTGTTTACTGGTTCAAGTGTTTTTGGAGTTAATTCTGGGTCGTTCAGGTGATTCCTAATTTTGGTGATTTGATCCGAGATGACTCTGTTGTCCCGCAAGTGCACCCAAAACTTACCAGGGTCAATAAAATTAACAATGCAAATTGCCATAACTTTTGTTGATAAATCCGGTAAATTTGGTAAAGTTTTTGGTAGACATTTTTTTAAAGCATTAAAGTTATCTTGGCTGTAGAACATACTGCAAGTTGTTGTTGGAAGATCCAGCTTTTCAGCCATCTGTAACGTTTATCGTGAAATTAATCAGTTTTCTTTATTAACTCGAATGTCATATAATTACGTTTGAGCTTATGAAATTTGATTTGATGATTACGAAATAAAATGAAAATTACAAGTGAAAGACATTTTACCTTTTTAGCACTTTTGACATCCAACACAGGTACGCTGATTTCCATGCCTAGTTTTCTCATTTTCAAAGCTTTGTACACGGACGGAGATATCTTTCCAGGCATTTCGTTCATTTTTTTCTCATGTCCATAAAACTTTTCATCACTGAACATGATGTAAATTCGACTTGACCCATCAAACTCAACAAGTGCTTGTTCGTGCGAGGGAACAATGTCTTTGAATAATTCTTGGATTCTTTTGGCATAAAGCTTACCAGGATGGTCCATTTTCCAGCCTTGAAGATACACGGTACGTGTAGGATCAAGGCCACCCAATCCTCGAGCACCGTAAGTGCCATCGTTCTCAAAGTAGCCAGACTGGCTTCGGATAAAGTAATTTGGATAAAAGGCCCCTGCTATAACTATCTTCAGGACAAAACTTCGATCCAGATCGTCAATAACAAGCTTTTTTAAACCTGTCGTCTCCTTGATGCCAAGCCTTTCAAGTCGCTGCGTTAATTCACCTACCATATAGTCTACTTCGTGCATTACTCTTATTTGAATGAAGTTACGTTTGGCCCAGTCTTGTTCACTGCGTGTTTTACGCTTGATTCGATTAGCTGTGATCTCGTGCTGCCAAACGCGATAAGCATTGAGAAAAGCCATGGAATCACTGGAAGATCCATCAGCCCAGTGCACTTTGGCTTTGTAGGCTTCCATACGCTTCTGAAAAGGATTGCTAAACATACTCTTGAGAGCCATACTGGCAGCCATTATGATCGTATCTCTAAGAACATTAAACGCATGTCCAAGGGCCATCAGCTTAGAAAGGTGAACGTCAACTGGCAAATTTGCCATGATTTTACCCAAATCTGTCAAGTGACCGTCAACTCTATTTACTTCTCCTGGTTTGTCTACAAGACCTCCCACTTCCTTAAGTAACAATACGGTACGTTCGAGATTTGACAGATCTGGTGGATCAATGGCTAAAGCCAGTACAGCTTTCGGCTCGCCCATGTCCAGCAGCTTTGTTTGAAGTACTAACTTGTCAAGAGGGGATCGAGCGATTTCTGGTTCATTTTCAGCTTGAAGTTGCTGTAAAAATATCACAATAAATCACATTGACAAGGAAATTTCTCAAGTATCGAGAATCATACCTCTTCATAGAACTTTTTGGAAACAAGTCGATACACACGACCATCCATAACACGACCGGCACGTCCAGCTCGTTGGTCGCAGTTAGCTTTGCTTGCCCAAGTCAACTCCAAACATTGGAAATTGGTACTTGGGTCCGTGATAAGTTGCTTTGTCAAACAAAAGTCAATAACTATAGAAATAAAAAATTCTCATTGCTTTTAATACTCTCAGGAGGACCAAATAGCTTAAAAGTTTAATTTACCATATCGAACGTCTTGAATGGTAATACTACTCTCAGCAATATTTGTTGATAGTATAATACGACGGTACCCCCTTGGTGGAGATGTGAATACTTTACTTTGCTCTTCATTAGTGATGCTTGAATGCAAAACTACAATATCCCACTTTGACTTTTCACTGTGCGGATGCATTAGACTGTGCATTTCTTCAATTTCCCAAATTCCAGGTAAGAATACCAAAACTGCTGGTCTTGGTTTTGCTCCATTATCTTCAAGATCTTCTGGATCATAATCATTTTTCATATCAATGTCATCAAAAATATTTATCAGCCTAACACAAAATTGTATCATTTTTTCAGTAACTTTTGGCTCTTCATAGGAAACTTCAGGCATCTGAAAAAAATGAAGAAAAACGGAACATACGTATTGAATCAAGAAAACACTAGAATTATGAAATTAAATATTTAATAAATAATTATCCTACGCACCACCCCAAGACTGTCCAATTGGCAAAGGTAGTGAGTGTGTATTTTGAAATTACGCTTTTTCGAAACAGAAACAACGGGAGCATCTATGAATCCTGTTTCAGTTGGAAAAGCAAAGTAATTTGCAAACTTGTCCACATTAAAGGTAGCTGACATCAATATAACTTTTGTTGATCGTGAATTTGTTCTTAATAATTTTCTGATGACCAGTATGAGAAAATCCATCTCCTGATCTCGTTCGTGAACTTCATCCAAGATTACATGTGTGAAGTCAAGCATATTTTTTGTAGAGATTAGTTTCCTAAGAAGAATTCCAGTTGTGCAGTAAGTTAATCTCGTGTCTTTGGACGTATTTTTATACATTCCAACTTGACAACCAACAAGTGAGCCCAACTTCCATTTTCTTTCCTGAGCAACTCTTGTAGCAATACTGAGTGCGGCTATTCTTCGTGGTTGACATACTAAAAAAATAAAAAAAGTTGTATAAGAAAAATTAATAACAGGTGTTAGTAACTCAAGTTAAGACTCACCAACAATGTTACAAAACTTTTTTTGATTGTGATAGCTGTCTAAAATAAACTGTGGCACTTGAGTAGATTTACCACATCCAGTGGAACCTTCAATGATTGTCACAGCATGGGTTTGTATAGTCTTTACAATTTCATCTCGATAACTAAAAATAGGTAGATTTTCTTGAGATCGATGCTGAAAGTTAAAATTGCTCATAGCATCTACAGCTCTTTCATTTACAATTTCCGTAACGTTTGTTGGAACAGTTCCAACTGATATCTCATCCATTTTTCCTTGACTCATTGGTGGGCCTGTTACCTTAGCTGCCTATAATTAAACAAAAGAAAGTGTTTAATTTCATTTGTATCAACCAGTGAGAGAAGAAAAGTTTTAGGAAAGATTTCACACCTCCAGAGCAATTTGATTCTCTTGCTCCACATATTTTCGAGCGTAGTCTTTTCCACTTAAGTAAGTTCTGTCTTGTATCATTGAAGCTGACATAATAAAGGACCCATCGCTCACTTCGGAGGGGGTCCTTAATGGCTGCAAAGGCTGCCTTTGAAGTTCCAAGTTTTTTCCAAAAAACTTTACCAAATCCATGGCTGCAATTCTGTGCCAATAATTGGTATGTTTATAATTAAAATTGTTTATAGTAAAAAAAATTAATCAGAAAGATAAGAATTACTTATCCAAATAACAGTCATACATGTTTGTGCACTATAGAATTTCTTAAATTTAACAAAATACATATATATAACCAGGAAGCCTTTTTTTAGCATGCACATACTCTTTTAAACACAGTTTAACAAGTCACGTGGCAAAAACATGAAAAGCCGACAAGGTAGAAAGAAAGAAAGAACAAAAGAAAATGACAGTTTCTGAACCTCTTTTGATCCAAATGACTTTTCAAAAGCGAAATGTGTTTTAGATAAACGTTGACATACAACCGAATTGACACTAGCAAAATAATGAAGTTCCAAGAATAAGCAAGAATCATCAATTTACACCGTACTTTGCTTCAAAATAAAAAATGTTAATCGAATGTTTTTGAAAACACTGGCATTGCGGACATGCACTGGTGAATTCTTTCGTGTGCAGAAAAAAAAAATAACAAGTTTACTTAATTGGTTCGATCCGCAAAGCAAAATTTCGAATATTGTCCTAATTATGTGAAAAAAACATGCAGGATTACTTACAAAAGTACCTATTTGCAAGGTTGTTTAGGTTGCAGCAGAGCAGCGGTCAGCTCACCTTTCTCTCGTCCTCTCCGTGGACTCTCTCTTTGTCCTGCAAAATTGAAAAATTAGGTACTTATCATGTTTTAGTGTTCGTCAACTTTTGTCAGCAAACGGACGCACTTTTCTTCTCGCTGAACTATAAAGTCTTTCACTTTGTACTACTAAACATGAAGAATAAAAATAAATTGATAAACACTCTGAAATCAAGTACTTGAATGCCACGGACGACGGGATGCCAAGTTGACACACGTATTCTCTTGTTCGACCTCCGAAGTTCGAACACGTGCATATACCTGCTAGTTCTTACGTTTTTATACACAGACGGGTAAGTAAACATATACGGCCACGTATACTAGTATATATACAAAAAACCCTTTGCCGGCCTTCGTTCTAGGTATACGTATACCTATGCTGGAGTACCACGTGTATTTGGTAAATTATAGATTTCTTATCCTCTCATTCCCCCTTTGAAAAAAAGTGGGGAAGGGTCGCATAGTAACAATAAAAGAAATACATTTTGGACTATTTGAACAGCGAAAGTACATATCCTATTTATTAATACCTATACACACATGTTTTACATATCCACGATAACCGATTTTTAAGGACGTTCGGTAGAGATAGAAACCTGTGATTAATCTTTTTGAAATTTTAACCAGACATTCTTATTGTTGTTACAATAAAGCTGTTAAAATTTCAAGGGGTTCGTCTGTTTCGTTTCCGAGATATTGAATTTCAAAGTTCAGTCATTTTAACACGGTCGCTTATGGGGAAACTTATAAAAACTCGGTTTTAAAAAAATTGGCGTGATGAATGTCTCCAATTTTTTTATATGTCACAGATAATGTTATCAACTATATGTATAAAAAGTTTCGTGACGATCGTCTGATTAGTTTATGAATAAAAATATTAAATAATAGTTCGACAAAAACATAACGGCAACGTCGCAAGAAGCGGGAAATTCAAAATATTCCAGGACGTACATTTCAGTAAATATTTGAATATTATGGTAGATATTTATGTATTTCTGTATAAAACATAAGCTTAAGCTATAATATACAATTGTATATGTGTGTGAATGTATGTACATAGGTTCCACCCGTACCCATAACAAAACATTGTATTATAATAACATATATTTATTTTTTTTAGTAAAATTTTTAATTTGTAATTTTTATACGATACAATTTTTTTACACACGATAACAAAATCATATGCTTGTAGTAATCGCAGAGACTAGAGTATGTCCTAATTATTCAACATATCACTTCCAATGAGACTTTTCAAGTCACATAAAAATTCAAGAATTTTATTTACATTAGCTACGAATATAATTGTCTGTCACAAGTCTTTTCACAAAAATTTTTATTAAATAAACAATTAATTTTTTTATGATTAATGATGAGTATACTTTTTACATGGTATTCATAGATTTTATAGCTTTTATCAACGCACAAAAACTTATCGTAAAAAAAAATTTAATTTTTTAAATATCGTTGTTGTATGTAACAATAAGTGCTCACGAAAAATGTAACTCGATAAGCAATATAGTTCTAAATACGTAAAAAGTTTGAAAAACTTTTTTTTCCCAAATATTTTATCACGCCATTAATTGTGTATAATATCCTACATTGATGTCATTGATCTCTTTGAGGGAGGGGGGGGTAAATAGTTTTTTTATTCTCACATCCTTGGAAGATGTTCATGAAAAAACGATATAGTATGAATAAACAATTTACTTGATTCGGTAATCATACGAAATTACAGTTATCCGTGTTGCTGCTTACAATTGACTCCCTTCTCTTCTACTTCTTTGCGTGGTTAAGTATAAGTAAAAAAAATGGTACTGAAGACGTGTCCCTTTCTCCTGCACGGGCTTTGACGTTAAATAGTGTTTCACTCGAATTGAAATATGTTTTGTAAAGGTGAGTGGATATAGGATAATCTTGTTTTTATTATTAAGAGTTGATAGGTATAATATATTCTGCTAAAAAAAATTTGTTTTCTTTTTTTATCCCACTATTTCAATAAAATTGAGATGACAATTGTCAACGTATGGCCGCTTTTATTTTTCTTCTTGTAGTGATTTTTTTACTTTCTCTCACCAAGAATAATATTTTTGATTAAATACATGCACTCGTTTTTTTTTTTTTTTTTTTTTTTAGACATACAAGTTTAGTTGATTTTTTAAATATGGCAAAAGAAAGCGGCAGTGATATAGTTGCCGAGAAAAAAAACAATGTTGCCAAAAAATCATTTAAAAAAGCAAATAAAAAATCCGAAGATGACGAAGAAGCCAAAGATACGTAAGTTACAAATTATCACCCTTTTTTTCCTAGAATAAAAAATCATTTTAATTGAATTGTGTTTACAGAAAGTGGTGGTTATGTTTTGGATTCATTATTTTTGTAACTGCTGCAACAAGATTTTATAGGGTTACTGAACCTGCTCATGTCTGGTATGCATATTATTTAATGTATTTACAGTTTATTTAACAGCCAAACTAAATAAAACTTTTTTTGATTGCGCACGTAGCTGGGATGAGACTCATTTTGGTAAGATGGGAAGCTGGTACATCAATAGGACTTTCTTTTTTGATGTTCATCCACCTTTGGGAAAGGTAAAAATTTTGCGTATTAACAACTGTATTAAGATCAATAGTTTAATTAGTTTGATCATTTTTTTGGCAGATGCTTATTGCACTATCAGGATATTTAACAGGGTACGATGGTAAATTTCCATTTGAAAAACCTGGAGATAAATACGAGAATACTAATTATATTGGAATGAGAGTTGTAAGTAAATTAATTTCTTTGAATTTGTTTTAAATTTTAAAATCATATCGATATTTTTAGTTTTGTACATTTCTGGGTGCAACAATTGTGCCATTGTCTTTTTTAACTGTGTGGGAATTGAGTAAATCAACAAGAGCTGCTTTTCTTTCAGCTAGTTTAGTCTTGTGTGGTAAGTTTCAAGTAATCAAATTATTTGCATGTTTTATTAGTGTTTTGTTTATGCACATTTTTAGATGTTGGTCTACTGACTCTTAATCAGTACATCCTCCTGGATCCTATACTTTTGTCTTTTATGATGTGTGCAACTTATGGCATGACACGAGTAGGTTCCCTACATGAATGTCCATTTACATTTTCCTGGTGGGCATGGTTAGCTTTTACAGGAGTGTCTCTTGCCTGCACAATGAGTGTTAAATTTGTTGGCTTGTTTGTTGTCTTGTTAGTTGGTCTATATACAATTTACGAATTATGGAGAGAATTGGGAAATTTGAATCAATCAATTGTAAGTTGCTAGAGTTACATTTGAACATAAAAAGTTGCGAGTATTGTTTAGAAAAAATAATGTAAATTCTATTTTCAGGTGACTGTTGGAAAGCATTTGTTAGCTAGGACTGTTTGTCTTATAATACTGCCCATTTTCTTATACATGTCCTTTTTCTACATTCATCTTACCATTTTAAACAAAAGGTATGAAACTTATTTTCCAAAAGACTTGAATATTTTCCCTAATAAAAATAATTCGTATGTAATTTACTTAGTGGGAGTGGAGATGGATTTTATAGTTCAGAATTTCAATCTTTATTGGAAGGTAATTCTTTACATAATGCTTCGATGCCTCGTCATTTAGCATATGGAGCAAAAATTACTTTAAAAAATCACAGAACTGGAGGTGGATATTTGCATTCACATTGGCACCTCTATCCCGAAGGCGTTGGAGCCAGGCAACAACAGGTTTCTTATTACTGTCTTGATAACTTAGTAATTTGATGATAAAATCGTTGTTTTAAAATTGCATAAATCTCTGAACCTTAGATAACAACTTATTCTCATAAAGATGATAACAACTTATGGATTGTAAAAAAATATGACTCTGATGAGATACCATCCGAGTCGGAGTTAGTAAAACATGGTGATCTTATTCGACTAGAGCATGTCATTACTGGAAGAAATTTACATTCTCATAAAGAGCTAGCGCCAATATCAAAGAAACATTTTCAAGTTACTGGTTACGGAGAGGTAACAAAATAAAAACGCTACATTTTTTAGAGTAAATTTTTTATACATGTATAAATGATATGTGGTTGTAGAATGGAACTGGTGATGCTAATGACGTTTGGAAAATTGTCATCCAAGGTGGCAATAATGGAGATATCGTTGAAACTGTAACCAGTAAATTAAAATTTGTTCATTATCTACACCATTGTGTTTTAACGTGTAGTGGTAAAACCTTACCTAAATGGTAAAATAGATGAAAATTGATATTGATTGGCATTTCGTCTCAAAATTTATTAAGACTAAAATGTTTTACAGGGCATACAGCCAGCAAGAAGTCTCTTGCAATCCAAACGTGAGGGATAAAAATGCTCTTTGGAATATTGAGGATAACAATTATGCCAAACGTAAGTTGGTTTTATAAAAAAAATTTAATTTTGGTGGAAACGAGTTAACTGTATGTATTCCCTTTACAGTTCCAAACGTTAGTTTTCAAGTGTATGCACCTAGTTTTTTAAAAAGATTCTTGGAATCTCACGCAGTAATGTTACAGGGTAACTCTGACTTAAAAGTTAAGGAAGGTGAAGTTTCTTCCAAACCTTGGCAGTGGCCCATCAACTACCGAGTAAATTAAAACATTTTTTCAACAACCAAATATTTAGTAATTCTTTGAAAAATGTTTAAACGTTGATAAATCACAGGGACAGTTTTTTTCCGGCAACAACCAAAGAATTTACCTTCTTGGCAATCCGGTGATTTGGTGGGGTAACATAGTATTTCTGGTAATATTCACGACGGTGTACATCAATGCGGCTGTACGCGAGAAACGTGGCTGTAAAGATGATCCGGCTCTGATTGAGCAGAGAAAAACCATCACTTATGCAGGAAGCTGGCTATTCGTTGGCTGGTTGCTGCATTACGTGCCGTTTTGGGCCATGACTCGAATTTTATATTTCCATCATTATTTTCCGGCTCTGATTTACAGTTCAATGTTGACTGGAACTACGATAGACTACATCTTGAGTAATATTACGTTATTGCTGCCCGATAGAATCGGCAAAACGCTTTATCATGTTGTACTTGGGGCTTTCATCCATTCTATAGTTTATAGGTAAACAGAAGACACACATTTCAATTAAAATTACACAAACCAACTTATATTAAAATAATTAATGTTCAAATTTACAGCTTTTATCTGTTTTCTCCATTGTCATATGGAATGGAGGGACCATCGGCAAGTGATCCACAGAGTCGCATGCATTCTTTGCGCTGGTTAGAGTCCTGGGAATTCTGAAAGATGGTGTACTTACGATTGATCCATCCTGGAGTATTATTTATAAAAATGGTGTACTTATGATTCGTCCATTGCGGAGTATTATTTATGAGATTTTTTTATACATGACTTTACAATTTTTTAACACAAAGTGCAATTATTTATTACAAATGTACATGTATTTATTGACAATTTAATACTTAATTAAGTAGACGCGAATATTTTTTACTAGATTTACACAAAAGTCGAGTTTATAATATTTGAAAATTATATTTATACATTTATGATGATAAATGTACCTGGTGTGTGTATGATATTTTATCTGGAGACTGTTAAAATAAAGAATACTATTAATTATTAATGATGGATTTTATTTAATCTACACTAAAAAATGCATTTAAAAATCGAACCAGATTTTTTTTTTTTTTTTCCAAGAAAAAAATCAATGAAAAGTAATTCATTTCACAGATAATTACCTCATCAATAAGTAATCTGATGTAGCTTGTTGCACAAGAAACAGCATTTCCGCAGTGCGGTAAAGCTCGAACGACCCTCTCATCAATAATTACCTAACTACATCATCGAGCTTTAATGGAAAAGTTGAATTAGTCTTTACTTAAATAGACACAAAGAGAAAAAAAAATTGAATTTCTTTATCACGAAGCTCTAAAAATACTCGAAATTTTCATTTCTTAATTGAAAGTACCAAGTAAAAAACGTTAAAAGTAATCGAGTATTGATTATGACGATAACACTTACTGACTATAACATTTACTTTACCTTATCCCTTACGTATCTTAATGAATAATCCAAAACGATCGGTGCGCGTCTGTTTTTTTATTTTTTTTTATTTATTTTTTTTTTTTACGTACTTGTACAGGCTCATCCTAACTTTTTTTTATTCTTAACGATTAAAATATTAAAAATAAAAGTTAAGTAAGAAAACGTGGCATAATCATGTACGAGTGCATATCGACGCCTCAGACGATTATATACGTGTACGTTACTCGGGGTGAATGAATATGTGAGACCCTATTTCCTAAAAGAAAAAATCGTAGGTCCTTTCGCCCCTGAGCTATTCAATTTTTTGAATCAATTGTATCCGATGGTGTATTTAAGTAAAGCTTTCTTTTGTTCTTGGCATCGTAATAAGTAGGCGATAATTAACGTAACACCACATATATTATGTACCCGTCACATCGATGTGATATCACCCACTATATTGATCATTTCAATTATACATAAACATCAGAGCATGTTAAAAATAAATATTATGTAATAAGCCAGTATTTCCAACATTTTATACGAGTGCCATTTTCTTATATAATGGTCCTTTTTTACATGTATAAAAAAAATGGGTCGTTCCAAGAAAACTTTATCGTTATTACCCGTGCCAGTTGTACAGAACAAATTATTCAATTATTTCGAGCCAAAATTTTTTGTTCAGTATTGTAAACGGCAAGTTTATTTTGAAATAAAAAAAGATGGACGAAATCGCCCACGTATCAATAAGATTTTTATAAAAAATCGACTTAACAGTTTTCTCAAAATGACGAAAATCGTGTCGAACCCGAAAGTTTCCAGCGTATTGGTCGAAACCGCGAATAACTTGAAAATATTATAAAAAAAGTTACATACAAAAACTAAATTTCATGATGAGAGAGGACACGTCAACGACCCATGAAATTATTGTCTTTTTCGTAAAATCCACCGTAAACACTGTTAAACACAATTACATGTACATGTTTTACATTTAGTTAAGTCAGCTCAGTTAATATACCCATAAATTTGAGTAACGAAATCGAAAAAGCACGGCGAATCGCCGACAATTGGGGTACACACTATACACGATAGCCGATAACGTCTGTTCTGTATTATCTGATAATCGTGCCCCCTTGCCTGTACATAGATACATGTACAGGACGCAAACACTACATGAAAATTCTTCGTATGCTCGTGCTGCCCCGTCATTCGTACACAAGGAAATCCTCAAAAAAAGTCCTGAACTTTTAAAATAAAAATTAAAAAAAATTTTTTTAGGCTCGAGATGGGGCCCATTTTGCAATGTCCCGCACCATGAAGGAAAAATCATGAACACGGATTTCAATGAGGGTGATGCCATTTTTCCGCGATTCACCTGCAAAAATTATATACGTGTACATGATACAATCAGATGTAATAATAATTGCATTTAAAAAATAAAAAAAAAAAAAAAGGTATCACCTCGACGGAAACCCATACATTCATGCTTATTCCTTTGGTACTCATGATACGTGACATTGAAAGCAAAATGAGCCCCATCTCGAGGGTGAGCCTAAAAAATAAAAATTCATCGAATATTCGGAGACACAAGCGGGATAGTTTTTTGTGGATTACCTCATGTGCATAAAACGTCGCGAGTACATACTCTACAATACACCGCACATGACGACGATCGATATATACATACATATATTATATACGTATACCCAACTAGAGAGATAACGCCTCTGATGGGTGTATATAGACAACACGAGCTTTTTCCCTGCCGCACCAGTACTGATACTACGCGCAAGCGGAACTGACGCGGAGCTTTTCTTCTTTTTTTTTTTTTTCCTTTCAAACAGATGAGAGAACACGGGGTCACGGGGAGTGTGACAACAACAGCATAGAGATATACATATATGTGCGCACAGCTGAAGTCCTGGGGCTCTCCCCACGTGAACTTGTTTTTTTTTTTTTTTTTTTTTCCATCCCGCGGATGCGACAGCTCGGTAGGCTGTGCTTGGAATTGTGTTTCTCATGCGTCGTGGTGTTGATCGTAGTTTGTGTGGTTGTGCTCGTCGGGAGTCAATTGTGCGGGGTGTTCTGCTGGGACGGGCTGGAGTAAACAATAAACGCCGTTGATGTTGGCAACGAGTGACAGGTGATGATGGTTTATTTTTAAATCATACGAGCTTACGAGCTTGAAGAAAGCTCTGTTTCCATGCACACATGTGTACACGAAAAAGTTTTGTCACTCGTGGATCGGAATTGATTTTTATATTTTTCCGCCGCGTATGAGCATGAACAATATTAACCATAAGAGCTTGAATTTTGGCGCGGGAGGTCAGTTTTCGTGTGAGTATATGCATTGATTTTTAATGGATTTAATTTAAGTCATGGTTTACTGCAGGAGCAAGATATACACACGAGAGAACTGTGACTCTATCATACATTGTACGGACTTTTGTCACGTGTATAATGTGCATGCAAGTACATACATACGCACCTATATATGTGTATGTATATAATATGTAAATGCGTAGAAATGATTTTAAATAATGAACCAACTGTTTTTAGAAACTTTAGAGTGGACGTAGTGTTGGAAAAAACACGTGTGCTTTTTACCAGATCATTGCATGTAGAACACATCCGTAAGGTCAATTTCTTTTTTTTTTTTTTTTTCATCGATCGATCGCATGAATTTTTAACAAAGTTTCAACACCACAACCACTGGCCAACTGCACATAGTATTACAGGGTTGGTAAAAAAAAAAAAAAAAAAAAAAAAAATGCATTTAGCGAGTGTCCGACGTTTTTTGGGAGTTTTGACCATACGGGGAATAGTTGCACAGAACTCAGGAATTGATCCCCGCAAGTGCTCGACTTTGTAAAATAATTTGAGCGCGCCACAATATAGATAACAATACCTCGATATTTGGCTCGAAGCAGCACAAAAGAGCGAAGGAAGTATAGAGTTAAGTACTCATTCGCGTTGTTCCGTAAAATAATTCATGGCCTACCGGTACGAGTAGGGGCGAGCAAAAGAAAACGCGAGGGGCATCGATTAGACCGTCTTTGCGAATAGCCGGCAAACAATTTGAACGTGTCCGCAAAGCTTCCGTATATACCTATAGGACGCCATCACACAATGTATGCTGTATACGTGGTCAAGGCCAACCCGTGCGTAACTAGTGTACCTACATTATGACAAAACTCATCACCGTTCAAGCTATAATGCCTTTTTTCTTTTCTTTCACCGTTGCTTGGAATATATACGTACAATTGATTGAAAGCTTTTTTTTCAAACGGGCACTATAGAGTTCCATGTCGTATGGATGTATGTTGTCATACACCCCCGACTGGGGTGCACGATTATTGTATCTCCTCGACTCGAGGTTTTGCAGTTCGGACTCTTGTCGCGTGAAATATTGTACCACACATAACGTCAAAATTACTTATTTTTTCACTTCTAAGCACATATATACAAGCAATCAAATCACTTGAACATTCATATTTTCTATATCCATTCAAAAGTATAGCTGTACTCGAATTACGCATGAATAAGATATATTTTCTAATTTACTTGATGGGCGTGAATCAAAAAATCGTTTATCTATATAGTGAAAACTCGTTGAAGCAATATAATTTACAGCGAAAGCATTAAAGATAAAACTGTGTATTTTCCCCCTCTACGGTGCAAAAGAGCCATTGTCGAGCGGAAGGCGGCAATATTATCGTATACGTGTAGGGCATCGAAGGAGGTGCCGTGAGCACGTGCATGTAGTCGCTTTACTCCCGATCTCCAACTCAATCCTCGGAGTAATCATGGGACCACTCCAGCACCGCTACATGATGATGGGCCTAATTGTCCTGGCTTGGGCTAGTCTGCACCGCATCTCGACACACGCCAGTACCACGGAAATCATAGCTCGCCAGCCGGACAACGAATTGTACGACTTTCTCGGCTACGAGTACGTGACCGTCGTGCACTTTGTCGTACCCGAGGGCGCCGTATCGGTCGGATTCAAGTGAGTTTTAAAAATGTTTTCCTTCATCTTTCCACACAGGAATAGGCACATCGTTTTGGCGGTGGTGAAAAAAAAAAAAAAAACAGCCATCGCGATAACAATTCCGCTGACACGAAGCGGGGAGTTAATCGGGCAATTGTTCGACCGGATGGGCTACTCTTGGCGTAATAACGCGTATACGGGAGATCGGCTGTATCTCTGCTGCGCATTGAGCGGCTCTCCCGTCTCGTTCATTATATATACTATATACATATATCTCGCAAGTACGTGTTGTTGCATCGTTTATTGTTATACGAGCCTCGATTGAATATCCCTTCCGTGCGCTGCTTCATCGAGTTTAATTAATTACCCACCCACCACCTTCCCGTCCGTATATCTCGTCTAGCGGTTCTCTATTGTCTGTTTGGCCCTTTGTCCATTACGTAGGTTTTGCATCAAATCGAGGATTATATTATACCGTGTGTCGTATGTAAAAGTTACTTTGGTGCTACAACGACAATTTTCATCAGTGTAGTTATTCAATATGACCAAAAATTCATTTGTATTTTCATTGCTGCAACTACGTTCCTTTAACCGCAGGATAAGATAATCTCTCAATTTCTATGTTCGTTACTTTATCTTAAATATTAATTGAAATAAATTAATTTTATAAGTGTATTGTCTTTGAATTACAATATTTCGGGTGTTAAACATTTTTTACAAGAGTATTTCCACAATGGTTGAAAATACGCTATATTAATTTAAGGTATTTCATATATACGTCGCACCATCAAGTTTTCAAGTTCAAACACGTTGATACATTATATTTGTATGTGATTTTAATTTTAATATTTCAGATACTTTGATCAAATACAAATATGTTTAAAATAAATTATTTTAAACACAGTTGCATTCGAGTAAATTCCGTGGTAATTTGAATTCGATATTTTATAAACATTAAATGTAAGTTGCGATAATGAAAAAAAAAAAAAAAACTTGTAAAATCGCCGTTCTAAAGCTTTGAGTAATAATTTAGCATCGCCATCAAGTTTACATCATGTACACCTGTGTAGGTATATATTAAAATGCAACTATATAGTGCCAAAATTATCTGGGTCATAATGGAGCTTAAAAAATTTTTTAAATTAATAAGTAATACACGAGTTCTATAGACCCCTAATATGAATATATACATAAAGTAAAAACGGAAAAACTCCCTCTTTTTGATGTGCGTGAACAAAAAAAAAATGCCTTTAGACGAATGTACTAAAAATGTGAATTTAAAAAAAAAAAAAAAAAAAAAGGTTCATCAGCACAGAGGAAAAGGTTGGCGGGGTGGGCAAGTGCTACCCTCGCAACGTGACGATAAACTTCAAGTCCGGCAGTTTGCCGCTCGTCAGTCCCGATGGCTCGAAAATCGAGACGAAAGTATTGCCAAATCGGCGGCGAATTTACACCATCGAGTCTCAGAGCAACGACTTCGAACACCTCTCCAACATCCCCGCACCGCCACCCGGCGATTGGTACGTGATTGCCTACCGATCCTGGGTCGATCCCAACGACGAGCAGATCAAACAAGCCGGTACTGGATTCAAATCAACAATTATCATCCCAAACGCAAACTCGAGCGCAAACTATGACTTATTTACCCTCGCGCGCACACAGGTCTAGCTGCCAGCTGCAAGACAGTGCTGGAGGCAGAGATGTCGATCGAGCACCCCGACTTCACGTTCTCCCTGGGCCCCAACGCGTCGGCTCACTCGGTCCAACTGACCCGGCAAGTCGACTCCTCGGTAACCGAGTTCCGCGTGCCCCGCAACACCAACGCCTCGAGCCTCACCTTGAACTCCACCTGCGCCGAGAACTGCTCCATCTCCGTACACGTAACCGCCGCCGATCTCGTCTTTGCCGACAAGCTCAACGCCACCAGCGCCACCTACAACTTCCGTGGCTTCAACGACGGCTCCTTGCACTACGTGACTCTACGCCTCGAATCCGGCAACGCCAGCGACGTCACTCTCGAGCTCGTCCACCAACCGGCGGACCCGGGACTCCTCCAAGAGGTCAAGCTCACGAGGAAGACCCTGCCCGACTTCTTCATGTTCGACTACGACCACCTGTCGCCGAGGGCAGATAACAACGAGCCCTTTAACCTCACAGCCGGCAGTCTAGCCTTGCTGAGGTTCCGGGTCGGTCCGGTTTACGACACAGGCGGCACTCTATCGATCAGCATGAGACTCGCCGAGGAGGAGGAGGACCAGTCGTCCATCAGACTGGTGGGCTGTCTTTCCCTGGGCTACTACTCGACGGTGGGCCCTATGGGCTCCTGCCATGGGCAAAAAGGGTCGAGGACGGCGGACGTGTACTCCCGCAACCACAGCAGCCCGGACGTCGTGTACGTGCCGTACCCCGAGCCGGGCACCTGGTACCTGACGATCCGCGCCTTCGGCGTCGCTAACGCCAGTGGCTGCGAGTGCTTCGAGGACTGCGCCCTCAACGGGACCGGTTGCGGCGAGCCGGCGTGCGACTGCGTCCACGGGGTCGACGCTCGGATTGAGACGATCATCCAGTCGTCGTTCTGCGTCGACGGCCACTGCGGCGATCACGGGGTGTGCGTGAAACGGCTGAATCGGGGCTCGGTGGTCGCCGCGTGCCACTGCACCGGGGGTTACCGTGGCTTCGACTGCGCCGATGATGCCTACGTGATGAGCGACTGGCGGGCCGTGACCAGTATCGTCTTGCTCACTTGCAGCAACGTGGCCTTCGTCGGGGCCGTTGTCGCCGCGATCAAGCGTCACTACTACACCGAGGCCCTCGTCTACGGGACCGTCATGTTCTTCTCGACCTTCTACCACGCCTGCGACGCTGCGGACGAGGTAAATCTTTTTTTTTTCTTTTTTTTTCTAGCCAATTTTTATATGCCCATATACATATTTTCTTGGTGTCGTAGGAGCACAGTTTCTGTCTGTTCGGACTGAGCCTGAACGTGCTGCAGTTCGGTGACTTTTATAGCGCGTTGCTGGCCATCTGGTTGACTTTGGTGGCGATGGCTTCGATGGGCCGTAGGGTCACGTCGTTCTGCCAGATGTTGGGCGTCATAGTGCTCGCCATGGGCGCCGAGATGGACCGCATGGCTCTTTGGGTGTTTCTGCTGCCGGCCTTCTTTGGCTTTGGCCTCGTTGTGGTCTCATGGGCCCTCAAGTGCCGACAGAAAGGTAAGCGTTGAACATGAAGTAAAGTTAAATAAGAAAAATGTATTGATTCGTCTTGCAGGTACACTGGCGTACCCGGCGCGCGCTTACCGGCTGTTTTATCTGCCGGCCGGCTTGGTGATTGTGCTCATTGGACTCGTGTGTTTCGCGTTTTTGCAGACGCGCAGCAATTATTACATCGTGCACAGCGTGTGGCATGTATGCGTCGCCGTTGGCGCCGCTTTACTGCTGCCGAGTCGCGAGCACATGCTCTGATGAAAATCGCCTTGTCAGAGAAACCTGGTAGAAAATTTTGGAGTTTTGCGACGCGACTCTGTCGGGTTTGTGATTTAGACCCAAGTTCCTATGAATTTCATATGTTTTATTTTCATTTGTTAACGCGCGCGTGCTATTCAGCGACATTTGCAATGAGATTTTTTTTCTAGTATAGAATATTGATCACGTCGTGGAATCACAGAACTAGCTGGTAACTCCAATGAAATATAGTTAGGCTCGTGCATATTCTCGTACTCTTCGAGTGCTGAATTTTAGCTCACTCGAATTTCAAATTGTAATATGTATTTTCTTAAACGGTATAAATAACAAGATAAAACTAATTAAATCGTTTCGAAAAGCGCCTAAAATAGAATATTGTAATATAGTACATGACAAACCAAATGAAAAACTATATGCTGATCTTTGGAGACCGAGTAGCATCGTGACTGTCTCCGATGGCGTAGACCTGCGAGGAATAGTCTTAGAGATAATTGCGAAAACCAAATAATTCCGTCGAAATTGAAGTCATGACAAGCTTAGAGAGCTTTATATCAATTGACAGTAGCAAGTTATTTCGCACGGTAAAAATGAAAGGCTTTGATTTCAAACGTGAATCTGGTCCTAAAACTATGGCTCGGACGTAGCGATTTTAAATATGAGAATGTATAAACTATTTTATTACTTAGTCGTTTTAAAGTTGAAACTGTTTTACTGATATGTGAACTAAAGATATTATAAAACTTATCGATTACTATAGTATACATACGACGATCGAGGTATGAAATAGAATAATGAAAATGGATAGTATATTTTGAGTAGAATACTTTGCAACATTCTCGATGCGAGTCAACGATGACATTTCAGTATTTTAAATACAAATATTATTACAGTTTTAGGAATGTGATTATTAAAAATGTTTTTTTCACATAGCTCTTTTATTCCGCACTTGTTGTGCATATTTTATATAATTATAGCGTTGTTTATTGTGCGTATACGAAATACGTCGTTAAATCAGCGATACTGTGGTGTTCACTAATTGTTCGTTTTAAGATTTTACGGTTGCATATAAAGTATATTTTTTATAGTTGACAATAATGCCTAGCGAGAAAGTCGATCAAGTGCATTTAACAGAGAAAAATCTCAAACGGAATGTATATTTTTAATAGATGAGCACCAGATGCTGTCGGATATTTTGAGGAAATTTTTATTTCCACTCGTTATCCTGCAAAGAAGATAAAAATAATGAGAGATATTTTTTGAAAGTATATCATAAGAACGAAGCATACCATGTATGTATATATTTAAAATAAAAATGACACGATTTTTCACACAAATGTATTATTATTATTATATTATCATTATTCTACGTACACACATAAATATTCATTGATTTGCATTAGTGGTTTCTATATTATTATTACTTGTTTTTCCGGCATGGCAGCACAAGCGCGGTTCAAATACAATTTCAACGATTCGACGAAAACATGTTCTTTTGACGGTAAAAAAACGTTAAGTACATATATCCGCGATTCAACGATATATACTCCTAAAAAAAAAGAAATTTCGACAACAAAGAAATAGCTCGCGATCATCATTTGGGGGGAGAGAAAAATCACGCCGTGGCCGTGGCCTTGACTGCGTTGCCGATCGCCTGAGTGGCCGCCAGTTTGGCCAGTATCGTCAGCATGTTCTCGGCGGACATGCCACACTGCTGGTAAACCCTCGCGCAGTTTTGCCCGCTCCGACCGGCCTCGATCGCTTCTTGAATCGCCGTGCCCCGCAAGGCCGTCCGCAACACCTCGTTAGACGAGAACGCGTCCATCAACCGATCCACCGTCGATATCCCGTCCCCACTGTTGTTGCTGCTATCGCTGCCTGCACCCCGCACAGCTTCCATGGCTTGTTTCGAGTACGAGCAGGCCGCCCGCTGCATGCAAGTCGTCGTGTCTATGCCGTTGCGCGCCAAAGCATCGTCCAACCGAGTCATTATCTGGGCTATACCGCTGTCTTCACCTATAATATTTGTTTTTTTTTTTTTTTTTTTTTACAATCATCGTTATCTTTTGTACATCGCTTTTGAACTTACTTCGGGCGTAAGCGCCGTACGATCCGGACAGGACGTAGAGAAGCTTGGGAATGACGAGGATCGTCCCTATACCGATCACGGCGCCCAACAGTAGTCCTCCCAGGTCGATCTTGGCCGGCGCGTAGCTCGACACTCCGTAACCCTGTCATCCAGTACTTGGG
The DNA here is from genome assembly GCF_036245765.1 of Copidosoma floridanum. Taxonomy (NCBI): domain Eukaryota; kingdom Metazoa; phylum Arthropoda; class Insecta; order Hymenoptera; family Encyrtidae; genus Copidosoma; species Copidosoma floridanum. The sequence goes on from NW_028321890.1 coordinate 35,050,538, forward strand.
ATATACAATGTGCGCTCAAACACATATAGGCAAATGTACACGTATACTCACGGAATTGTCGCCGACGTTGGTGAAGCCGAAACGGGGCTCCTGGGACCGGTCGTTCAGTTCGTTGTTTCGCGACGAGTCGCCCTCCTTGCGCTTGGCTTGGCTCGGCATGGCCACTTGGTCCTGAGCCTTGGCCGATTTCTCCGTGTAATCGACCGAACTCGGCTTGAAACTAACCGAGCAAACAATTACATCGGGCCAATGTTGTTATTATATATATTGTTGTGGAAAAACAACTTACCCTCCGTCCTCGAACTTGGGAACGCAGGAGGCCACCGCCACGAGGAGCGCGATGATCAGTAAACTTGCCGATTTCATGTTTGCCGTGTATCCTACTTGAACGAAATCGAGCAACGCGTTTCTATGTCGCACCCCCTTTGGGTTCGCAATAATACACTTGGTGCCGACGAGTGTCAAGAGCAAAAGACGCTTGAATCCTCGTTGCAAGCTCGTTATATATACAAGCCGCGCTTGTCGCTCCTCCTTTTGCTTGCGCTTGCTTGTATTATACAACCACGGGGGAGGGGACGGAAAAATAATTGCCCCCAGAACGGTTTCGCTTTCGTTGGTCGTGCATCAGGCGACGCGTGACGCTTTTTGTACTACGGGTACACACGCACACACATACGCGCACTAGGATTTCTTTTCCATGTGCTCGAGATTTTAGCCCCGAGACCTTGTTCCCTCTTCCCGAAATAATAACTCAGCTTTTGCGCCACTGCTCTTGTGTATATAGCTTGTTAGGGCTCTCTCCTTGGGCATCTCGCACGGCCGGACTTCCGGTACTTTTCTACGCTGACGACGACCAGAGTTGCGCAATATACGTAATGGGACGAAGAATTACTTTTTTTTTTTTTCTTTTTTTGCGAGGCTCCTGGCGCGGGTAATTGCCGCGCAGCCTCGTTTTTCGTCCTTTTGGCGGTTGCTACATACCTACATTTTGAATTGTCTTTGCGCCCCACCGTACGTGCGCGTCGAAATTCATGACGATGGGTTATTTATTGCAAATTTGTACGTGTTTTCGACACGGTTTGATTTTATGGGCATATGTGTCGATTCAATCTCGTGCATTTCGGATAAAAAGCTTGTACAGTCATCGCAGAACAATGGGGGGGGGGGGAGTTAAGAAGAAAAAAAATTATAATTTAAATGGCAGGTGTGTATGAAATTCGGAGGAAAAAAAAAAAGTGGTAAGTCGCTGGGGGTACGGGTAATTTTTCAAGAAGTCATTTGAAAGTTTCGCGGGCGACGACATCGGAGCGCCGATTTCTCTCCAATTTTCATACGGCGCATCGCTTGCACGCGGTCGGTGTTTTCTCGCGGTTTGTTGACTCTGCGCGACTGAGGAAAATAATAACAACAACAACAAAGACTTTCGTTCTCGTTTTCTTGCCGGTCCTAGCGTGACCATTTCCATTTCTTCGAAATTACGAGTCAACTACCTTTCGTACCTTATGTGTTTGGAAAAGAGTGAAATTATGAACAAGTATGCGCGCGCGTTTCGGCCAAACACGCATCAAATGGTGCAAACAACGCTTATGTGACCGATTCGCGAAGTAAATATCGATTTTGGTGGACGATTGTTATGATCGTCTCGTATTTTCGAATTTATGGCAACCAATTCCCGTGGTTCTTTGAGTTGACCGATTTTTCGAGTAGCCAACGACTCCTCAAAATAATATGCCATGTATATATACTCACATACATTTTTCAGCGGAGCAAAGAGCGTAGTCACCCATAAATCGTCTATGAAAAAAAGGTGAACCTATTACGAAGATGTACCGAGTGGCGACCATCACCTGCCAATCAATTTTTTTAAAAGAAAAAAATGCACTAGAATTAAAACGGACAAGCTCGAAAATAAAATAAAAAAATTTAATTTTTTGCCGTAAATTGAAAAACTAGTTACAATCGAGGTACATTTCTTTGATTGCCCAAGTATAATTCGATTCTCATATCGAGAATTGAAAATGGGGTGATTTGAGGAATCGCAAATCGTATCCCTGCATAGTAGACTAGTGCATTTGTCATGACGATCCCGAGTGACAATTAAATTCCGACAAACAAATCTCGTTGTGGAAGATTTCCCTCGATGCCGTCGTATTCAAATTAGTTTGCTCTTCATTCCAATCAACTAACATTTTTGCGCCGTTCACATCCGTATTTTTATCTGTAAACGAGCTATTCGGAGTATACTTTTGATGGAACACTTGTGATGAAGGAAAAAATCTCCGTCCTAAAATATAAAATACCGATTCACCAGTCGATGTAGATGATGGAGTCCCAGCAGAGAAAAAAAAATCAAACCTATACTCATGTATTTCTTTTATAATAATTTTAATGATCTGGTATGATAAATACATTTTACGTTTTTATGCAAAGTCTTTCCATCGATATCCGATAAGCAGTCCCTCTGAACTTTTACTCGACGAACCAACGTTTCCATAAACTGCCAAGCTTCGTTTTATTTTTTATTCATTTACTTGAACGTGCTAAAATTCTCTTGAAAAAATCAATACAAAGTAGGTGCTGTTGTATAATAAACTCGGTTATTACGTTACAATTGGAACGAAACGAGTAAATTTACCTAAATGTCAGCACAAAAATAAATAAAAAAACTATTGGATCGATCGAAAGAAAATTACGATGGACCATTTAAACGCCACACCAAAGTAGGAATTACAATTATTTATTGGAGAAGGAATCGTGTAATAACCCCCGTGGATATATTAATTGTTCCCGACTGTGCGCGTAAATACACACCCCTTCTAGCCTGTACATCATATATACGGCGACACTTTTACTCATCGTGATTACCCGTTAATTAATCACCACTAACCACACGCATGCAGTCTGAAAAAAAAAAAAACGCTTCCTTCCTGTATGAAAACCGCAGCAATGACATATCGCGCCAAATCTTAATTAGGCCTATACCGAATAAGCACGGAATTTCCTTGGCTAATTTCTTTTCCAATTTATCTTTTTTCTTCTTTTTTTTTTTTTTTGTTGTTCACGCTCAACGCAAAGAAATCGTCATCAACCGAGCACACACACGTTACATACCCGTGTGTGTGCGTTTACACGAGTAGAGCATCCCCTTCGCCCGTACAAGTGGTTCTGGCGCGTTGCACTAGAAAAGTACAACGAAAATGCCCAACACACGCACACACAAATCGGTACAACGAGCGTCGGGGCGTCCGAAGGTGAAAACTAATTACGCGCTGTTCACACATTGGCGCATTTATCATAACGATCGCGCGGTCGTTATGTTTTTTTTTTTTTTTTTTTTTTCGGGACGAGGAAGCTTCCCCTCCATCGCGGGTGGTGTGTTGTACGGAGAGGGTTGGGGGCCACACGAGCGCGTACATATCCAGAGCGCGGATTACTCCCGCGTTGAGTTTCAGCTCGGGCTTCGCGCGAATATTGTTCATTCGGGCTTTTCAAAATCTGTCATTTTTATCATCACCATATATCCCGTGGTGTTTTTTTTTTTTTTTTTTACATTTGTGGTACAGTGCATACAGAGGTAATTATATATTTTTTTCACTTCAACGTCGATCTTGCGTTGCGCGGGGATGTGGTTTTTTTTTTTTATAATACATTGCAGTTGGAGCCCGCGTGTGTTCAGTTATCATTGTTTTCACATAAAAGTTATCAGGAGACTTTAATTTCTTTACACTTGCTTTTTTTTTTTATCATACTTATTACGCGGAAAAGTTAAAGTTGCGAGAGAAGCATAGTTGGGGGGCACCCATCGTAACTTAATTTCAAGACTCATTGCTCATTGGCATCGGTTAGGAATTTTTTTTTAACAACAGATCGGTCTGTGAATCGTGAAGGGTTGCGCGCCTTAAAGTCCGAAATCTTTGCAGTCTCTCGTGGATGGCCTTCCGGAGACTTTCAGAAGTCTTTGCGTTATCTCAATCGACTTGAAAGTCTTTTTTTGGGACTTTTGCAATCTTTCTCGGTGACTTAAGTGCGCAGATCCAAGTATACACAGCTCATTCGTGGTTCACGTTTAATTAAATATCCAATGGACAATAAAACAAGGAAAGTAAAAAGTAAAATATAAAAATATCCCATTCAATTTTAGCGAGTGCATTTGTAAAAACGGCCCGAAATGGCACGCAAGAGCTTTTTACTGCTGTCAGCGTTGTTCTGCACCACGGGGCATTTATACTTTGGCGATGCGAACGAGCAGATAGCCAGTAATGTTTCGAGATCAGGATTCAAGCGGCAATCTCGCTTTCTGTCCATAAAACCACACGATGGAAGCGTCGAGGTAAGTTTTTTCCGTTTCAAACAGAAAAAGAGCATTCAATCATATGTGTGCCATTGTGGGGCACTTAGGTGAATTTGGACCTGGTGGTCCCGTTCCTGTCCCTGCCGCTGAATCAAAAATCGAGACAGCCCGGGGCTCCAGTGTCACCCATAAACATCAACCCCAAGGGACTGGCGATTTTCGGCACCCTCTTGGTCGTTACCGCGGTTGTTGTGCCCTTGTTTGCAAAAAATGGCCCGGACGTGGATGACCCAACCGAGAGCCTTTCCTACTACCAGCATCATCGCCCTTACGGCAAGGAGCACAAAAGTAAGGAAAATAAATCACAGTTTTGTTTTTCACACATATCAATATACATATATACATTTTTTATTTGTCACATATTGCACGTGTATACATGTATTTTTAACCATCAGACATTTACTATTCATAACGCGCTTCGGTGTTTACATTGTAATAAGTTTAGAATCACATTATTGTGTTTCGCGAGTAAATGTAATCTCTCTAGACTAGATACTATAAAATCAAAGTATCATCTTTGACTTTGTTGTCTACATGATGCAAATATAATTAATATAACGCAGGAAGAGACAGAGCAGGTTTGGATTTTTGGAGCATTGACGAGTCGTTGATGAACGAAATGTTGTCCCGCGAGGGACCCGTGACCCCGTGCGTACAGCTTATCGTGTGCTCGGCGGTGGCTGTTGCGAGGCATTCGGACAATCAGTCGAGCGCCGATAAGATTATCGATGGTTTGTCCAGGTAAACTATAGATTTTTCTCTTTGCTTTCTTTGATAATATATTGGCACTTGGCGATTATTGTACGGGTATTTGTACTATTTGTTCATTTCTTTTAACTTGACTTCAGTCACAGTTGGTTCGAGCAAGTTACCAATGGAACCTCCATAGAGGAAGCGATTTCGATGGGTCGCAAAGTCTCGGAAACAGAAGAGTGCAACGTTGCTTACAAAAATTGCGCTTTGAATCGACAAATCGTCAATAATTTGTTGAAACTTGTCGGCTTGTAACAAAAAAAAAATTATAATATTTTTACGAGACAAGTATACGTTTGTTGCAGTATGTTGTTACTTATAAGTATTTTAATTGAAAATATTAACTACCGGCAAACAAAATAATATATAAACACTTGTCATTTGGCCTGAATAACTGACAGCTAGTCGTGCAGCTGATTTTTCATGTATTTCAACTTCGAGTAATTCATTTCTTTTATTTTTACATGGTAATTACTACGGAAAAAAACTAATTCCTTAATTTGCTAATTTTCGTATGGTGATTGCATTATTGTGGAATTTAAAAAAAGTAACGCACGCACGGGTACAAGGGTTAGTCTTTGGTAGTCTTACTCTCGATTTTTAAATGCGCAACTGCTTTGGTCCTTTTTTCAAGTACAAATCGACATAGGAAGACGTGATATTGTATATGTAATAACATATAACTAAGGGATACAAGAATAAGTACTACGTTTTTTAAATTATGTTTTTTGTCAGGACTGCTGTTATCGATACTTTTGTGGAAGCAAAAAATATAATTTAGAGTTCACTCATAATTCTAATCATAGAATTAGTGATCTGAGTTTTTATTATACTGTTACATTATGTTCATTACGTTATTACGTTTAGTATTCATCTCTTGTGTTATTTTAACAATGTTCCATAATACGACAATTACAGTTTTTTGGTAATTAGTAAAAATGTATTTTTTTGCTTAGGTCACATTGTTTGACATTTTTTGACAGTTATGCTCTGTATAATATGGTTATTACTTGTTCTAAGCACTCGTTATTATTAAATAATGTTTTCTTTTCACCTATTTATCAAGTCTTTACATTCACTTTTTACAAATATACATGTAAATTATTATTTTACTTTAAACACTAACAGACAAGTGTAAAAAGTAATTTTTTTAAATAAAATTTTTAAACTGACTACCTATATAACTACCAGATCCAAGACCAAATTAAAACATTTCAGCCTTTCATCAGAAGATTGAATTATTATATTTTACGTATACATTAACTTCAACGGTTTCTAATAAATAAGATTATTTTTATGATTCATCTAAACATCTTATGTATTTGTATAACAAATAAGAAAGTTGGTAAAAACTACTCTCTCTTTTCAAAATGCAGTCAAATCTTCGTTCAAAGTAAGTAGTTTTTATACCATATCGTGAATAATCCAAGAAATATCTAGCCAGATAGGTACTAACTTTCAAACCTTCATGTAGTCAGCGATGAGTTTTTTGACTTCTGGTTTTTGAGCAACGTCCAGGGCTGTTTGTTTGAGCATGTCACTTGCTTGTGGATCAGCACCATGTTCTAAGAGAAGCTGCACGACGGTAGTATACCCGTGTAGCGCAGCCACGTACAAAGCCGTTCTGCCCGATACATCTGGCTGAGAGAGATCGGCGCCAGCTATGTGATACGAGACCAGGCGCTTCTCGTTACCTACGGCTGCTGCTGCACACAAACGCTCACCAATTTTTGATCCACGTTCGTGCAAATGAGCACCACACTGGCGTAATAACTTTATCATCTACGAAAACAAAACAATTTTTTTTCCAAAAATTGTACTCTTTGTAAGCGTGACTTGAAACTCGTTGCAATCATAGCTTAATAATAATAATACCTCGTGATAATCGTGTTCTATGGCGTCCGTCAACGGTGTGCGATTAAATCGATCTTTAATGTGAACATTAGCTCCCATCTTCAAGAGATAACGAACAACTGAGATATCGCCTTCGCAGCAAGCAACGTGCAAGGCTGTTCTGTTATCGGCATTTGTTTGCGATATATCTGCTCCCTAGAAACAAAAAACTGAATTTTAGAGACTTTGTTTGCATATCCGACATATTTAAGTGTATATAAAAAAGAAAAAAACTCACATATCCTTTTAGTGACGTGAGTTTTGAGATATCTTTGGCCATAACTGCAGCGTTCATCATAGCGGGAAAAAGAATGGAGCCCAGCTCTTTGAACTCGGCCGGTGAGCTTATTCGCAACGATCGTCCAACAGCATCGACTAAATCCCAATCTTGAAGAGCAATCGATCTGCCAGCAGTCAATTCGCCTCGTAGACTCGTTTCCATCATTGAGCGCTTTGTCTTCGTGTCCCATTCTGACTTGGACAGTATGTAAGAGAGCTTTGTAAGAGCTGCCTCTGGAGTCATGTCGAAACCCGATATCACTCCTATAGAATGGAAAACATGAGATATGTATACTGAAAATTTTTATCTCAGCAATTTACGTCTCAATACTTACCAGCATATTCTAATATTGTGCCTGCCTCGTACATTGATAATACGCTACCTTCCACGCACTGAGTGATGTTTACAATAATCACTCCTCGGTCTGCTGCTGATTTAAACTCTTCTATTATATCCTGTCGATTCGACGGTACGTTACCTGCACCGTAAGTTTGCAAAACTACACCCTCCAGATTCGAACAAAAAGCTCTTATCAGTTCGGCGGTAATACTGGGAAATAGGCGCAATAAACCAACATTTTTATTTAACGTTGTATGCACGTGAAATTTTTCTAAGATGCACGTTCGGAAAATCGAGCGATAATCCACTGAAAAGATTTATCGAAGAAATTAGAAAAAAAAAAATTTTAATACTATTATGTGCTATTAATGAAAAAAAAACATTACCATCTATCTTTACACCAGCAGTTGCAAGAGGTGCAGCATTGGGTGAATGAAAAGCATCAAATGCGGTGACGGACGACTTTGTTGTGCGATTTCCTCTCATCAGACGGCATCCAAAAAAAATACAGACTTCAGGAATATTATAATTGGCTGCGATGACGAGGGACGTTACAAAATTATCAAGACCGTCGCTTCTAGTATCAAAAATTGGCACTTGTGAACCAGTCAACACAACGATTTTTCCCAGTGCCTCGAGCATAAAGGACAGTGCTGAAGCTGTGTAGCTTAATGTGTCAGTGCCATGTAAAATAACAAAACCATCAAAGTGTTCGTAAGATTCCTAAAGAAATAACGGAACATTGATTGAAAAAAAAGTTGATTGTTAGTACTAATAAGAAATTATTTTTACCTTCACATCACATGCTATTTTTATCCAATCATCCATTCTCATGTTACTAGAATCACATAGAGGTGAATATTCTTGAACATCGTAAATTATTCTTCTTGAGTCAGTGTCAGTCATTCTGAAAACGACATTTAACAAATGTTTAATTTGGTCAATCAATTTTTTTTTTTAAATACATACGGTAACACAAGAGGCCCCATTGGTCCAAATCTTGCTTCAGCATACTGTTTGTCGTGTAAATTAGGGTATTTCCTGAGAGTTTTAACAAAAGCATTGGCTATGGGTACCAGGGCTTTAAAACACATACATATATATGTTACAGACTTTGTGATGAAGATAGACAGTTTTTAATTGTATTTTACAATACCTCCATCTTTATTTCTGACCATCCCAATAGTTCCTCCAGTGTACAAGACAAGTACTTTGCCTTCAGGCTTAGTTTCTTGAGAAAATGCTCCTGAAGATAAATTTTTCCTCATACTAATCTTATTCTCTGATTTATCTAGCACGTGATTTGTTAAGTTTATGTGATCGAATTCATGAAACGATTTTCCATTACTGGAAGGAGACAAACTTGCACCAATCTTGTCAATTACACCTGAGTCGCTCATTGTGTAAATCTCTGCAAATTGAATAGTTTAAAGGAGAGAAATTATTTTAAATCATCACTGTATTTTTAAATTAGTAATGTGAGTGTAAAGTCATCACCATGACAGACAAACAAAAAAAAGCTCAATATGTACAGAAACATCTTATCTTACTTGACTTTGAGAGAGCTAAACTTGACACAAATGCACTAGAATCCAGTCATTCGTCTGTTGATGAATGTCAATACCGCACAATGGTTTTGCTGTCCTGCACAGTTGTACACCATCTAATAAGTGAAGATGTTAAATACTTACATAAAATATAAGATTGAACTGTTTCGCTAATGACAGATGACACTCTTGTTTTGCAGACTTGACCGACTGACCTTTCTTCATTAATCGACAGTTTTGCAATAAACACACTGCATCGATGTGCAAAATTGTTCCCTTATATACACACATTCACTCCTAGCAAAACTACATTTTTTTTGTTTCTACAATTGTGACTTGAAAACTCATTTTACAAGGCATTCCTAACTTTTTTTTTTTTTTTTTTTATCATCCTTATTTGACATTGCAAGTCGCAAGTCTTATTAATCAACATGAATTAAATTTCAACACATGTAAGTACGCCGCAGTAGTTACACACGACTCTCGATCTCGACTCAATCAAAAAAAAGAGAAAAAGTGCTCAATGCGGAAATATACTTATACATCTACTATACTTACCTCATGCAGTTATTTAAAAATGAAGTGCACGTGCGCAAATTTTTATCTTTCTCACATAAGATCGATAAAAATAAAAGAGATAAGGTACTTGGTAAAGAGGTTATATATGTATATATATTTTATTGCACTCTTTGATTTACAAGTTTAGGTAAATAGGTAAATGAGTTCACCGTTAGTATCGCTACGCCAAACTGTTCGGAGTTTTCGGAGTCCGGAGTTTCGGAGCGCTCTAGCTCTCAGGACCATATAAACATAGATATAGATGGGTTATTTCACAAAAAATGCGAGATATATGGGGCATAAGTAAAATGAGATTTTCATAATTCAGTGTTTAGTATATTTTTTTTTTTTATTATTTTTTCCATGTTATGAAAAAGGGTGAAACAAAATTGGAAACTTTATTGGACCCAGCTCTATTGTCTTGCATTTTTCAAAAACCCGTTAATTTAAATGGGATTTTAAAAGTATTTGCGGGAACGACAGGTCTGTGGCAATTTTGAAGTTCCAAATGGGAATTTCGCAAGTAAATTAGCTTAATTTGACTCATCAGCTCACGAAGCGCATACAGTTCAAAAAACCATCAAGATTACTTTGGTGCATTTTACGATAATGACCGCTTGTTTTACGCTTCGTAAGTCCGGATGCGACTAGCCGCATTGAATCATTTAATTGTCTCTCGGACAATTCAAAAGTGACAAAGATCTCGATCGGCTTCGCATATAATATAAAAACGTCCCGTGCTATTTCAAACGTTTTTATTCCAATGTTCTTAACTGCACAAAGGTGCTTGACTAGAAAATGAAACGTTTAAATGCTTATTCGCATAAATAATTTAATCTGACGTTTATTAAACGTATAGACTTCATGGAATATTGCGGTTTTCGTGAAATGATTTAGATGTAAATTTCAATAGGAGAAATACTTAAGTGTATGTTTGGTTTCGGAATTCGGAGCTAACGAACAAAAATCGTGCGTTATATCAATCAAACAGGAATATATTATATTATCATATACTTATGCGTTATTGAATCAAGCGATTCGGCAATTTCAACTTAGTGATTGATTAATTAAAATCAACATTAATAATTGTATAAACACGTCTTTAGTTTACCTCATCATTGCAAAAAAATAATTTTTTTGTTCGAGTTGAAAGAGAGAGCCAATCATTCTCATTCCAACTTCCAACCGGCTGAATCATGCTGCAGTTTTAACTTTTGTACACATTCTCATTTGTGTGTCTATATTTGGACTGTAACACGAAACATACATTTATTTCATTGCTTAAAATTTTTATGTATAAAACGTTGTTAAATGGTAAAAAAATTGATTTCTTTATTGTTATTTTCATTATTCAAAATTGTTAATTAATTCTTATAATGAGAAAGGAAGTGTACCTGAAGATTTGCATTCGCTTTTATACTGACACAAAAGAGGATGTAATTAAAGATGTAAAATTTTGCAATAAATTACTAGCTATATTGGTGGGGATGCCCTCTAGTTACACCTTAAACGCGGTTATATATTGACCAACATGAAATCCGGGCACTTGCGAGAAGGTCCTGTTGAATGGTTAGACACCTAGCGGATGGTTGGAGAAGGACGGAGAGCCGAAGTGTACATGTGTGTGAGAGGGTCCCCACAAATGTTGAAAATGAGACGTTGCCGAATCATCGGCTGAGTTTTACTTCTCCCGCTAAAAAGTGTAATTGCTATTTGATTTCACGAAATACGATCGAATATACTAAAACTTATTTGAGATTTGATGAATACACATTTATAGACCCTTGACGACATTTTGGAAAATCGAATGATATTCAACTACGAATCAAGTATGAATCAAAATAAATATCTTAAAAAATATGCTTAAAAACGAAGAAATCGTGAAATCCAAAGTCTGATTTTCAATTTGATTTCTAACTTGATTTTTAGGTAATTGTTCTTAAGTAGAAATAGATCCTGCGAGAATTTGAAAAGTTGTTAACGTTAGTCGTTAACTTGTTACTCGTTACTCGTAAGGTACAGAGGGACGGGGGACGCTCGAGGTCTCGAGTGCAGAAACTGCAGGCAACGTGGCAACGTCGCGTCAGTTTGTCTCTCTCCAACATCCGTTTTTATATCATTTTCGTATCGTCGCAATAAAAAAAAAAAAAAAAAAAAATAGGAGATGGACTAGTATGACCTGTATGACTATGTGTGTGAAAGTGTGATGGAGGAGACGCACAAGTGTGCGGCACAACAATATACAAAAGAGAGAAAGAGAGGGCATCACGCGCAAAAAAGAACAATTTTACCATTTTACGCTAGAACGTACCTAAATATTTCGTATCAAGTTATCAACCGCCTCAGCGTCTTGCTCCAAACTCCGAAAAAGGCGGACAGGCACATCAGACGCTCTGCATCATCACTATCATCAGTATATGTAAAAAAAAAATTCAGTTTGTGTCTTCATCGTTTCGCGTCGCAGCGAGGGACCGACCAACGTGGTGATTCAAAGTGATATTTACGGGAAAAAAATCTGTTGCGAATTGTTGCATACTTAGTATCCTCAAAAAGCCACAGAAGCAGCAGCAAAAAAGCATCGATATTGGGCCATCTGCTGGTATGCAGTGTCCACAGTTCAGAATTGGAGAAGACAAACAGCTGCTGAAGCAAGCTATGTGGAGAATTACCGAGCACTAGGAAGCGAAGGAAGATGTCGGTCACGGTAAGCAAACCAGAAAGCACCAGCTTAGCCTACAGCGACAGGCTGTGGCCCGTCGGCGTCGTCGTCCTCTTCTACGCAACTCCTTTTCCTTCGCGGGAACAACAGCAGATGTGAGAACGACAGACAGAGAGATAGATATTGTATTTATGCACAAACAAACAAACAAGAACCTCTCTCTCTCATTCTCTCTGTGCCTCTATATTATATGTACACTGTATAATATATATTTTTTTGTGTTGTGTGTGTGTTTTTATTTTTGTTCTGGTGCTCGTTGAAATTCAAGGTGGAAATTCCAAATTGCCCAGATACTTGTACCGAGCACTTTTGAGTGAAAACCTTGCCATCCCCAACACATCCATGCCGCATAGCATGCTCCTTTTTGTATAGAAAAACACAGAGAGACTGCTTTCATACATCTTACCTGATCATTATGGCCAAGTGTTTTACTCTTGTACTGTCAGTGTGGATCGAGTGCCTACTTACATATTAGCAATTCACGGTGGTGTGTGTACTCTGGACAGACGCTCCTGCTGTTTCCCTGACCGTGTATATTTTGTAAAAATAGCTCCCCAGCCAGAGAGACCAGTGCGTACACTATTATTGAGGAGTCATGTCTTGTAATGTTTTACAGGGGGATGATCCACCCTACCTATCAGTGGGCACGGAAGTCAGTGCCAAGTACAAAGGTGCCTTTTGCGAGGCCAAAATTAAAAAAGTCCAACGATGTATCAAGTGCAGAGTGACTTACAAGCAAGGCTTGGGCACAGCCACTATAACGGATGATCAAATCAAGGGCCAAATTAGAATTGGAGCCCTTATTGAAGCCAAGTACAATGACAGAAAAGACTTTGTTGAGGCGACGATCAACAAAATTCAAGACTGTAGTCAGTACACGGTTGTGTTTGATGATGGTGACATTACCACTCTGAGGAGGTCTGCTTTGTGTTTGAAGAGTGGCCGACACTTTGCTGAAAGCGAGACTTTGGACCAACTCCCTCTCACTCATCCGGAACACTTTGGTTATCCTGTTACTGGCAGGCGTGGCAGGAGGTGCAGGCAAAATCAGTAAGAAAGCCACTTCAAAGGCTTTTCTTTACAAAACAAATTGACACTAGAGAATTTAACCGGTTATAATTTCATTTTTCAGAGATGGAAGTAGTGATGAGGATGACGACGATGGTGCTAGAGGTAGTAATGACTCTGGTTCTGGTTCAGGAGGTAAAGAAGGACCCGAGAGAGAGCCAGAAATTGGAAAAGTCGTTTGTGTCGAACTGAGTAATGATAAAAAGAAAAAGGACAACTGGTTCCCTGGACTCATTGTTTCACCCAATGCTCAGGATACAAACAAAATTAACGTGCATGAAGAATTTCTCGTCAGATCATTCAGAGATTCTAGATTGTGAGTAGTATTGAATTTTTTATCTATAGCTTAACCGATTAATTGCTTATTACTCGTTTATCAACAGACTGTTTTGTTGTTAGTTACACAGTCCCTAAAAAAGAAACAACACAATTTACTAAGGATATGGTAGCTAAAGTGGAACATTCTATTCTCAAAACTGCAGTAGAAAAAGCAATACAATATTTAGACAAAGATGAATTGCCAAATCATTGGGATAGGGATGTCTTATTTGGATATGCAGTAACAAGCGATAACACAGACTCTGAAGAAGGAGATGAATCGCCTGTGAGTTTATTTCTTTAAAAAATTTGTTTCATCCAAGAACAGCAATAAAATTGATATTATTTTGACGCATACAAGATAACTTGTAATAATTATGTAAATAATTTTCAGAGCTCAGACGATGAGCCGCGGGAGGAAAAAGATCATGTTGTTGCTACATTATACAAATTCATGGATGATAGGGGAACACCTATCAACCAGTGTCCAATGATTGGCAATGAAGATATCGATCTCTACAAATTATTTCGTGCTGTTTACAAGCTTGGTGGTTATAATCGTGTGACAAATCAAAATCAATGGAAATCAATCACGAAGCGGCTTGGCTTTCAAGTGCAAAATAATCAGTCGACGCGTAATGCTGTCAAACATTCGTACAAAAGGTACCTGCACTCGTTTGAAGATTTCTATAGAAAATTGGGTTGTACCATGGTCAACCATCCAAGAAGTCGCACGGCTAAGCAGCGACCAGGACGTAGTTTGATTAGAGATCGAGATCGAACGACAACTCCGAATCAAGAACAACCGACTATTAAGATAGAAAAAGAAGAAGAAGAAGAGAAAAAGCCAGCACTGATTCCAGAAGACGAAATAAAAAAAGAAAAAATTAAAAAGGAAATAATACCGAAAGAGGAGGAAGTACAAGTATGCTTAATTTTTTAAACTAGTCTATTAATTTTTATAATTACTAAAAACAATGTACAGCATGACTCTTATCAACCAATTTTTTTTTTTTTTTTTTTTTTCAGGTAAAAGTTAAGAAAAAAGAAGAACCCGCAGACGAAGATATTAGTGGACAAGAAAGCGATACAAATCTCGATGTGGATGATGAATCTTCTGGTAGTGAAAGATCGCTTAGAAGTATTTCAAGGTTGACGCCGTCGAGTAACGTAAGCGGTAAATCCAAGGTAGCTGTTAAAAACAAAGATGAAACTCTGAAAAAGAAACCGAACGCCGAAAAGAAGAAAACTGATACAAAAAAACTAGAGAAAAAAGACGAGAAAGGCAAAGAGGATGATAGCACAAAGACGAGATCGAGGTCGAAAGATGATGTGAGTAAGGGAAGCAAATCGAGTTCCGAAACTAGAGAAACAAGAGCACCATCTAGAGAATCGGATAAAAAGCTTTCAATAAAGCCTAGGAGGATGACGGACGATGAGCTAAAAAAACGTGGCCGCAAGAAGAAAGACGCTGAGGGGGAAAAAGGAAAAAGTTCTGAAGAACAAACAATGAGCTTTATACCACTTTACAAGGGACCCGTTGACATAGGTGACAAGCTCAATGTGTATTATGGACCAACGCACGAAAAGAAAGTCACATACGAAGCTAAAATCATCGACATATCAAAGGATGGTCCTGAACCTCTGTTATTGGTACATTATACTGGCTGGAATAATAGGTACGATGAATGGATAAAATGTTCAAGGATAGCACATAATTATAGCCAGTCGCAGGGTCGATCAAAGCGCTCCAAAACGACACCCCGTCCGCAAACGCCGAGTGTAAGTTCTACATCCACACCAAAATCGAAAACTGCGCCAAACGCTGGTACCGGTTCTTCACCCGCATCTCAGAACCGTCGTCGTGCTCAAGGTGACACTTCATCAACTGGAAGTGGTTCCAGCATATGCAACAGAGATGCCCGCAAAGATGAGAGAGAAGTTACGCCGACAACGCGATCTATGACGCCGTCGCCATTGATTTCAAACGTTTTGCGAACAAAAAGTCCAGCGTCGACAGCAAGCAATCGGTCGACTCGTGCGACACGTAATGCTGATTCCGCGTCTTCGAGTGATTTGAGTCGACGCCCGAGGCGATCGTCGGGTCACACAGACACTATCGCCGCCGAAGAGACGGAGAGCGATGAGACAGACTCGCTTGAGTCTGATGCTAGTATTTCAACTCAAATAACATCGCGGTCTCGAGTGAGGGGGGTCCAGGAGAAGAGAAATCGTAGGGAAGCAAGGAGACGAGCAGAAAGCCGCATGAAAATCGAAGATGTGAGCGATACAGAGGAAAAAGAAATAGAAGAGCCAAGACGTGGACGGAGAATAAGAAAGTCTATTGGAAAAATGCTAGAAATCAAGTCGGAGCCAGAGAGTGACGATGAACAACCCAAGGGTAGAGATTTCGATCTAAACCAAATTAGATCTGAACTTAAAGGTTTCGACAAAGCGGTTAAATTGGAAATAGCGGCTGTTGAACGTGTTGTCGAAGATCAAGAAAGTTCTGTCATCACAAAGCAAGAAAAAAGCGAGCAAGAAAGTATTTTGGATAAAAAGGTAAATGGAAATTCATTAGTTTATCGTTCGCTCCTAATGACGGTTTAAACGTTTTAGATAAGATAACATTTTCCAACATATCCGCTAGAGAACGAATTTTAGTGTGTTTTAAATTTTCTTTATAACCTTTTTAGTTAGCGTGACGTATTTATAATTTGTTCGATTTAATATTAGTACTGTGATACTACGTGGTTTTTAAAAACGTCGAATTCGTTATGACAGCGGACGTGTTTGATAAATGTTTACGTATTATTTTAAAGACAATAGCTAGTGAAATACTAATTCGAGATATTCGTGTTTTGTGATTTAGATTGATCTTGAATCAGAAAAAAAGCGTGAAATTCCAAAAGTAGAGCAGCAGATCGGCACTCCTGTAAAACGTGAAATAGCAAAAGTAGATCCAAGTCAACCCGATAGCACGGAAGACATCTACGAATTCAAAGAACCTGAGCCTTTTGAGTTTGAAGTTCGAAATAAAAGGGATTCGGGAGGCAGCGGTAATTCCACTGATAAAGAAAAAGATAAGGAAAAGGATAAGCCAAAGAGCAAACAGCGACCGTTTGAAGAAGATCTCAAGAGT
The DNA here is from genome assembly GCF_036245765.1 of Copidosoma floridanum. NCBI lineage: Eukaryota > Metazoa > Arthropoda > Insecta > Hymenoptera > Encyrtidae > Copidosoma > Copidosoma floridanum. The sequence continues at coordinate 35,067,506 of NW_028321890.1, forward strand.
CCAAAGAAACGAACAAAGCCACCCTTCAACCCCACAAACACAAGCCCAGCTAAAGTTGAGCAAAAGTCGCCGATCGAAAATAATCCTGCTGATCAGACGGCAGATATTAAAAAGAAAGTGCGAAAGATTTTCAAAAAGAACGACGAAACGGAAGAAACTACTGAGACTGAAAACGAAGAAGCCCCACTCATAAGTCTCAGAGAGCCAACCAAATTTTACTGTTCCGCAACTTACAGCAATATGATGGGCTACAGGCGAAAAGGAAACTTTACTGCAAATGCCACGCGTCCTGACGAAAACTCGACTGATGAAAGTACTTCTGCGGCCGATAGCATAATCGAAAGAGTTGCAACAGGGGATGACAGTGTCAAAAATCCGAAAAAACGACAGCCAAAGACTTTTGGTAGCGCCGCTGCTGCTGCTGCTGTAACCAAAGCTAATGAGATCAAGCGCGAAATTTCCCCTATGGACAGTGCTGAAGCCAAAAAGAAAGCCCGTAAGGTCTTTGGAAAAATACCCGATGACGCAGGTGATAACGACGAAGAAGATGACTCTAACAAAGAACTCGCAAAGTTCTTCCCGAACTTGAGCGGCACAAAAGCGCCTCGCAAGGACGTACTTGCGAACAAAGCTTCAGTCGAGACTGATAATACGGATGAGAGTGTGAATCCCAAGAGACCCGTTGAGGATGATTCGGTAAAGGGTGTGAAAAAAAGGCAAAAGATCGTAGGGACTGTAGCGACCAAAATCGACGCGAATTTTGCGGAAACGCCTGATGCTAAAAAAAGAGTCGTCCGAAAAGTTACTAATAAAAAGTTAGGAGATGCTGACAGCGTTGGCAACGAAAGTGACGAATCGGAGGAGCCAGTACGTGACCACGTTAAGTACTTTTCCCATTACTCCGGTCCCAAGGGTAAGGCGGGATCTTTGGCCACAGAAATAGAAAGTGCACAAGATAAGCACGCTGTTCCTAAAGCAGACGCACAAGTGACGGAGCCACCTAAGGCGTTTGTACTTTCTAGTAGTGTCCAATCTAACGTTTCCAAAGACGATGGCAAATCTAAACTTGTGGAGCCAACGGCACCTGTAACGACACCCTCAGGAACTGACAGCAAACAAGGCCCTTCAGTGGTAGAAAAAAAGCGAGTCGGCGACGTAAACACGCCGATTAAAACGGAAACCAAAACAGAAATAAAGTCTTTGGATTTTACACCAATCGTTCCACAATTGTTAACAGTGCCAGCACCTCTTAGCGCCCGATTGCCAGCGACAGCGAGTATCGAAGAAAAATTGTCTGCAGCTGCGGTATTCCGAAGTAAGATGAAGGACGCGAAAAGGGACGACGATGCAGAAATTTTACCTAGGAAGTCGTTCAAAGACGTTATGAAAAAGACTGATACGTTATCCGCGAAAAAGGCCCAGAAGGAGAAGGAAGAGAGTAAAGTTAAATACGAACCACCAGAGAAAAAGAAGCAGCAGACTAACATGGAACAGGTAGTTGTCAACAAAGACCCTCTTACTGAGATCGAGGTGCGAAAAGATCCTCTGTTGGAAGTTATAAAGACAAAGGACGACGATTTGCTCAAGATTAAAAAAGATTTCGAACCCAAAACTAGCCTAACGTCAGTAATACCTATAATCACGAAAACATATGGGAATCAGAGGAAAGAACCTCTTCGTAAGCCAGAAGAGGTCTGGAAGAAAGCTGCAGCTATGGTTGCCTCAAGCATAGCGAGCAACGAAGGGGTCTCTAGCAGTTCGTCAACCATCGAATCTACAAAGGATTACTCTTCTGCGCGCAAAGAGGCAATTGCGAACAAAATAAAATCCACCATCGACCGTGATTCCATGGACTCAACTGACAGTAGTGATTCTGAGAGACGTCTGACGATTATCGACAATGAAGACTTTACGGACGATAAAGGTAATGAGTCTAGTCCTGATACCATGAGAACAAAGGCGACTGTGATATCAGCTCCCAGAAATCAATTTAACAATATGTCGTTGCAACAAGAAATAAAAAATGTAATTTGTAATATCGAAGCACCTCAGCAACAAGTCATTGGTATTATTGGCAATTCCGTTATACAAGGTAAGAGTACAAAAACCGAGGAAGACGGTGAAAATCTCAACTCTTTGCTGTGCGAAGAGGAAATTCCTGGATCGCCTACACCGGGTGGCGAGGCAGTTGAGCAGGAGCAACGGTCGACAACTATGCAGAACCTGGCCAAGAGTGATATTGGAAGCAAAGTTGCCGTTGCTTTCGTTGCTGCTCAGTTACCATTGAGTACGGTTCCACCCCCTACTCAACTATCGAACTGCACCCTAGTGACAACAATGAGTGGGGGTATGCCAGTACCGCAGAATTCGAGGCACATTGTTCCAGTTCCCATGTCCATTCAACATTTGAACCTTCAGTCTATACGTCAGACGCTAATTCAGCCGCAATTGCAACCACCGCAACAGTCGATGCCACCACAGATGCACCAGTCGCATCATCCACACCACAATTTGCAGCAGCAGCAGCAGCAGCAGCAACAACAACAACAACAACAACAGCAACATCAGCCAAGTAATCAAGTTCCAATGGCATTACAACAGCGTAGAGAGAGCAACGAAACTAACCCTGCAATGGAAAATACTCCGCCAACGACTCCGGATTCTAGCGTTTCCAATATGTCGAATTCACCGCGCAACGAGAGAACTGGGGGATCGATGCTTTCGTCCTCCGAAGACAACTCCAGCAAGATGCATCGAGACAGCTCCGAGGCCGAGAACGATGGAATCAATAGTAAACCAAGTGGTGGAGGTAGTAGCCGATCCTCGGCAATTGTCAATCCTGAAATGCGTAGTAACGCGATTGCCTCGACCTCGTCCTCCGAACGTGTTACGAAAACACCTCCCAAGCGGATAGTTAATGACAACGATGGTGCGACTTCGCCCAAAAAACGAAAGAAGAGAAAAGATCAGGACATGAGCAGTGGCATGCTGTCTTATACAGGACCAGGAAATTCAATGGCATCGGGTAAAAAGTCACCTAGACAGAGCAGCTTGCGCAACGCTAGACACGGTAGCGACAGCGACGACGATCAAAACGAAAGTCTGAGCTCTATGTATGTGAATAGTAATACAACAATGACGCTGCACTCTAGTAATATGGCAGGAGGAGCAATGACCAACGGAGGTGCGATTTCTTCTACGATGAATCCACCCGTTGCTGCATCTGCTGTTATACATGCGATACCGAATATCGGCTGTCAAAGCTGGAATTGGAGTTACACACCAAAGTCCAAATACCAACTGCTTCCGGAATTAGGTGAGTTATTTTCATTTGTTGAGCGCAACTTGTAAATTATCGATGAATAAAATATAAACGATCGTGTTTACAGATCCAGGTTGGAGTTCTGATGAGAGGATAGAAATTTTGAATAAAAAAATTAGTGAGGCAAGGAAAATTTACGCAGAGGAGCAAGCTAACTTGGCTAAATACGAAAAATGCATGAAGAAAATCAAACGAAAACGAAGAGAAGGTAAACGTAGGGAAAAAAAATGATGGTTTTTTTTTCATAAAAATCAAATGACGATAAATAACAATGACGTCCCTTGGTTGTTTTAGAACAAAGAGCGCTCGAAAGAGCAATGTCAGCTGTTTGATGAGAACGAAAATTATAAAGCTACAGCCTGTGCATGCGTGAGACATTATGACAATTCCTGCAGATTTAACGACGATAACGTGGGTAATCATGTATATAATAAGAATCACGTTATCACTTTTATTCGTTACTCTTACAGCTATTCTTTTTTATAAAACTATTAAGACGTTAATAAACGTGAAAAAAACGTATGACGATCATCAAGCGATTTTTGTCAAACATTTGAATGCTGTTTTATTTTACGTTTGCTTATTTAAAAATTTGATTAAAAAATTAATTTTTATACTTCGGCAAGCACATTTTTTTTATCAAACCAAATGATTTCGTTAAGCAATGAAAAATTCAAAGTATAAATCTCAAACTGTAAATTAATTGTACAAACTATCGTGGCTATATAAATGCGACAAAATACGTGTCTCTGACAGGTAAATGTTTATTATCTTTTCTTACATTTCTAAATCGATGAATTCTAGCAGTATAGTTTTAATTCTTCGTAGTTTTTAACGGGCTTTTTATTTTAAATAGTATATTTGTCAATAACTAAATATTAAGTGTATACGTGTATGTATATACAAATAACAAATATTTATGTGATTCTCAAACACTGTAAAAATAAATTAAATTTTATAAACTATATTTTTTGAAGGGGCCAGTGACTATTTAACAAACTTTGATGCAGTGTCTTTATGAGTTCACTACCTCCAGGATTACTTAGACCTACTATATTCGTGTATATATGTGCAAATTGTATGATTCTCACATTTATACTCGTAGCTTTTCTTGATATCCGAAACATTGTTTAAACAAAGTAAAATGTAAATTTTATGCTCCGATCAGTATTTACACACAAATTAATTTTTTCTGTATTTCAAAATAAAATCCGTTTTGATGCTATAAAATACCATAAGAATTAAAAATAAGAATATAATTTTGTAAATACAGACAATAGACATCAATACAACTAATAGTGCAGTCACCTTAACTCATTTGATTTTTGTTTAAAAAACAATGTACAGTATTTATGTCATCAAATTTGTTTAGGATAATTCATAATCCTCAATTTATAATTAGTGCAACATTTATTTTACCTGCAAAATGTACATGAATAAATATAAAATGAGAAAATAAAATAGGGCTATAAAATATGTGTTAGTAAATAAAATCTTATACAATTAAACCTCGATACGTTCTTCTTCAACCTATATACTCGTGCAATGATGGATGTGTTAATAAAATAAGTTAAATAAAACTATTAATAACTCATGTTTATTTATACAATTTTCTGGCAAAAAGATCGCCAAAGTTTTATATAATAAATTATATCATTTTTTAAATATTTGTTCATAATTCATATAAATCTTTTAAACATACAAAGACTCATTATTATTAGTATTTATATTAATAGATTGTTGTTGTTCACATATAGGTACATGATAAAGAAATATTCCTTATCTCAAAACTACATCGCCACGTAATTATTACGCAATGTTTTAATAACTTGACTTGCTTTTATCCTTGTACAATGAGAATCATTCTTTTTTTACAAAATACTTATAGCAAATAAAGACCATCTAAATGAATATATACTGATGATTAATTTGTCAAAACACTTCATTTTAAACTAAATCAAGTTTGAAGTTAAACTTAAAAAAAAAAAAATGTAATACCCCATATGCTGCAGTAAATAAAATTTTCAAAAAAAATCAATTTGCGATAAAATGTGTTGTATAGTTGGGTTTGATAAATCTGTTAATCAAAAAATTTTTATCTCTGAATAAACAGCGTAATTCCATAATTAAAAAATGCGAAATGAAGCAATAAACAATTTTTTGCAATATAATATTATAACAACATGTTGTACCAATAGATTGGTTTCACGTAAATCTTATCGGCATTTTTAATATATTAATGTTGATGAAATATGACTTAACCTAATGATTAATAACTATCAAACACACTTCACTCCTTCAAAGTCCTAGCAACTGACTCTATCAACATGAAGACAGTCAGGGGGGACTGACTGATCCACTCGTTGAACTAATGGACATAGATGTGTTGGAGGTTGATTTGTTTTCGTTGTTGAGTTTTCGCCTGGCACACATAAACTGCTCCATCAATTCGTGATGTGCTTCTAATTTCTCAATGCAGTGAAGACATGCAGTTTTTGGCAACTGATCATTGGCATTCACCTACAACGTCCATTGTTAAAACGAATAAAATTTAGTTGTAGCTCAAGGATCCTGGGTAAAGTACTCCAGGAGTTTGTTTTGATATTAAAACTACATCATACTTTGAAGTACATTGATAAACAAATAATTTATGTAAATTAAATCCATGGAATAGATAATGGAGAAAATTTTAAGGTAACAAAAAAAAAATAGGCAATAGTTGAAAGAAGAGAAAAGGTAGCAAAAGGGAAAAAAGGGAGCGGAAACAGTAGCAGTTAGTTCTTACAGTTATAGGAAGATAAGTGTTGATTTTCTCAGCAAGTTTCATCCTTTCGCCCTCCTCGCCGTAGATATGGATCACGAATCGATTCATTTTGGAGCAAAGCCTGCATATGAAGCCCGTGATAACAGCTTTGTCAATGCTACCCATTTTTCTTGTTGTTATGGAACTTTGAGCGACAACTATTCGAAGCGCGCTTCTGCAAAATGTACTTTACATATATGCACCTGTCAATATGCCTATCTTTCACATATAAGTAAGTATTAGAAAACAGAACGACGGGTTTGTTTATTGGGGTGGCTAAAACTTCACTCTTTGACTTGTGTTCCGCAAACGCTGTCAGTTGAGGTAAGCCCGCAAACATTGTGTGAGTGCAAGAGAGACACCATGTCATGCTATCTCTGTCGCACTTATGAATGACATTAGGCTTATTCTAACTGACAGTATTTGCGGAACGCAGCCGTCGCAGTCTCCGTGTGTGTGTGTACAAGTGTGCCCCCTAACTGATTAAATGCGAACTTCTGTTGAAGGGAAAAATCATCAGCTGATTCGTGTGTGCGACGCATTTAATTCTGGCATCCAAATTACGGAACGTGTGCAACACTATTTAATTAAAATAAATTAAAATTTCTTGTGTCAATTTGTGCGGAAAATGGTTTAAAGAATCGAGAGATGCGTATGAGGAATTCCATTATATACTCATATCCACATATATATTTTTTTTAAACTGCGGTACTCTCGATCTAAACTATTTTTTCACTCTTTGATCTAAATTCCTTTTACATTACTACTTACACGTATTTTAAGCTCGTAAGCATTTGGTAATTTTGTACTTGGCAAATTTACGTGCATCCATTATTCACACTTCACAGTACACTCCCTTTTCGATAAAATTCTTTGAAACTCGATAATTATTATTATTACAATATTTGTGATATATCGGGCCTACTTAAAGTGCTCATTATCCAAAAATAAAAATTCAATTCATTGATGATTCTTTGATCTGGATTGGGAAAAAAAAGCTCATCGAAATAAGTAGGTATTTTTAAATCGTTGAAATTGCCATTTGCAAAAATGAATTGAGAGAAGTGATGTTCCGAATAGCTGTGTTCCGTTGTCAAACACATACACAAGCAGAGTAGATGTCATTTTAGTGTCATTGATGATATAATAACTAGCGCCGAAAGGCTGTAGATAATTCAACAAGTGGCCAAATTGCCAACTAATATGAAGGTATCAGCTGTTGGGAAGTTCCGGAACAACGGAACAATCCAAAAATTTGGAATCTCTCTAAACAGGACACATATACACGTATATATATTTGCTCGTTGTGGCTTTTATTGTGCAGGCTTTTACGTGGGGCTCGGTTGGACGTCTCGTCTCGGTGTTTTCGTCGATGCCGTACTCTGAAAAAGTAGCAGAAAAAGTGGAGTCGAAAAACAATCGCATCTGGTGTGGTGTGGTTCGGCGAGCGAAAAAAAATATGATAAAGGATAGATGATAGTTGGAAGTTGCAAAATAACTATAAAATGATTGAAGCAAGATGAAAAAGATTTATAATATCGGTGCGGACATCAGGTCAGGCGATGGCCTCGAGACTACCAGACGCTTGTACAGGTTTGTTTCGCATTCCTAAGTACTTATTTTCCTACTTTATTTTTTTTTTTCCTCATTGTTATGATATTTTTAAAAGGCCCTTTGTGACTATAAATTTAAACCCTAAAACTTTTGTACGTTTTACCTTGATGTCACTGAGAGATCAACAGACTTAACCTTAACAGATATCTTATGAATTTTCTGTTTCATTGTTGCAAAATAAAATTGTTTTTCTGCGTGTAAGTAAGATTTCATTGTCATTTTTGTTACAGAAATATAACTGAGATTGCCAAAAAGTTGGAAGAACAGAAAAGTAGAGCATTGACTGTTATTGATGTTTTTACACCATCCGGGGAAGCTTTGAGATCCAAATTGAGAGATTATTGCGAAAGATTAATAATCGATGATCCTGTCAACCATGTCCAAAAAACAGAAGAGCTTCTTTGGAGAAGAGGTTTTTATGACATTGTGTCGATCGCGAAAAAATTGCGCAAAGTTTGTTGATCCGTTTTTTGTTGAATATAACATTTGATTTAAAATGGATAGAAATTCATTTATTTTTTAATAATAACAGGAAAATGTATGGAATGAAACGGAGAAAGCCTTTTTATCAGCACATCTTTCGGTTGGAGTGGGATTTTACCATCATTTGATTTTGCGCTTGCAGTTAGAATTTGAATTGGAATTGACAAGCATCATAGATTTCGCATACCCTAGTAAAAAAGGGTTAATTCAAGTAAATCGCTGTCTTATATTACACTTATACTTAATTTATAAAGTTGAAGTAAATTTATCAAAAGTGATTGTTGTAGATGGAAAAAAGTCTGAGTTCCAAAAAGGTACACTCTACTGATGCAAAAAAATGCGTCTCTCATTTCATTCACAGGAGTTTGATTTGTCTTGGAGACTTGGCACGTTACAGATTGGATCTTGATCCTAGTTGGGACCCTCAGATAGCAACGAGATATTATAAAATGGCAATTGTTCTCGACACGAAATATGGAATGCCACACAATCAGTTGGGTACTGTTGCTAGTAATAAAAATTACGGCCTTGATGCTGTATACTATTACATGAGAAGGTAATTAATTTTTGCTGTAAATTATATAAATGTTGTGAAAAAATAAAAGTCAAACTTAATTTTAAACGTACTTGTAGTCTTTTATGTGCTGAACCATTTGAGTTAGCAGAAGGTAATTTAAAAAGGACAATTCTAGTTCATTCTTTAAATGGCAAAGAAAAATGTTCAACACACTCTTGTGTAGCAAGGTTACTGTTATTGCTGCAGTTGTGGGATAATAGTTCAATAAATATTGATAAGATAAATGAGGAATCACAGGCAAGTTATTTTATTTTGAAATTCAATTCAATAAACATACAAGTTTAATATTTTCTTAATTTTGTTTACTCCTTTAGATACTCTTACGCGATATAGAAAACTGTTTGAATGTCGAGAAATGCAAAAATACTAATCATGAAGCTGCAGAAAATGAGGACAGTATTGAGAAATACTTATCACATTATAAAGTTGAAGAAACTAACTATTTAAATGACGATATGATGTTCAAAGTGATTGTCATTTGTTTAATGAAAATATTTAAATTACAACAAAAGACTCCGACTGAAGTTCATGGAGTTATTGCTTTGCTTTTAGCAGTATTTTCCCAATTATTGCAGTTTGTTACAATAAGATTACAAGAATCTCTTTTAGACATGTCCATTGCAGAAGTTGAATGCAATGGAACAGATAATGCCAAAGAAATCATTGAAAATGAAAATACTATTGAAAATACCGAAAAAACTGATAACGAAAAGAGTATAGAATTCAAAAACTCACTTGATTGTGATCCTAAGACTCCTAAAGAAAATAATGGAAAATTCGAAGTAAATGGCAACTACAAAAAGAAGAAATCAAAGAATCTTCTGACAAAACTGCGAAGACCGCGAATTCGCAGGAACAGTTCGGATTCTGATGCTAGTGATGGCGAAGGAATGGCGGCTGGATCATCTAGTGAAGATTTGAATTCCGACATCACGGAAAATGAAGAAGATGCTATTAGTGACGATAATGCTTTATCCGAAGACGAGGTGATGTCTGAAGATGTTTCAGAAGATGAGGCGTCTTTAAATAAGAAAGACATCAAAGACGAGGATAATATCAATGAAAAAGCTGTCATAGAGGAAAAGTTTGTTCAAGAAAATGAAAACGAAAATGATAAAGATGTTGAAAACAAATGTGGAATTAACGGATCAAATTTGGAAAATTCTAACAATGTAACGAACTTTAATAATTCCTATGACGAAAATAACACTGTGGCAAACAAAACACTTGCATGTGTTGCGCAAAAAGAAAAACAAAAGTTGGATCTCATTAAAGTTTTACAAGTTTTAGCTGAAGAAAAAATGTTAGTATCCATCAAAGTTTGTTGTGACTGGTTGCAAGGGAATCAAAATATTATAAAAACTTGTGCTAGAGGCTCGAAGTCCTTATTGGAACGATTAATTACGCTGTTTAATTTAATAAACCTCGATAGTCAGGAGCTTTTGAACAAATGGGACCAAGACTTGGAGATATTCTCGTGTATGGAGAAAGTTAAGGAAGTAGCTGATATAACTCCTTTACCGGAAGACATTGATTTGAGAGGTCTTAAATTTTTTGAAGACGCTCACAAAGGTATCGACTGGGATGTAGTGAGAAGGAAAAAAATTACAAATACCGAAGAAACATTGTTAAGAGCTCTAAAAATAGTCAAGTTTGGTCATTATTTAAGCTCGATTCAAGAATCAGGAATTATTTTTGACAGTAATAAGGGTTTATTTATTGAATCTAAACTGGACACTCCAAAAGCTAAGGAAAATCAAAGTGATGCCAAGAATTTGGAATTAGAATTGGATCATTCCAAGGGAAAAATGATGAGGCACATGGGTAAATTATGGCTTAAAGCAGAAGTTCACGCTTTAGAAAATCGCTTGTATCACAGATTGATGTCGCCATACTTGGTTCCTGATCATGAAGCTTTTTCAAGATTTATGCCCGTTATAAAGCATTTGGTTTACGCTAAAAAGTTTATTGTTGTCGTTCCATCAATTGGTAAGCAATTTACTTGAATATTTTATTTTATTAGCCTCGAAAAAAAATAGAAAGATTTTTTTTAGTGATTTCTGCACTGGATGAAATGAAAAGAATGAGCAGTCATGCCAGAGAAGCAACCAGGTGGCTAGAAACTCAATTGCAACGTGGATCACGATTTTTAAGAGCGCAAAGACCTCACGAAAAATTGCCATTACCATTCATCAAAGGCCCTAAGCCTAAAGACAAAGAAGCTTGGCTTTACTTTCACATAGTTGAGTGTTGTCATTACCTCACTCAACAGAGCCAAAGTGGCGGCACTGAAATTCCAGTTGTTACATTACTAACAGGAATTGACGACAAAAAGACGTTTACTTTCAGTCCAGATGCTCTAGCTAAAAGTGCTGGTATGGAAAAAAAGATTATCAAATGAAGGATAAGATATTTTTAATACACGTCGTATTCCGTACAAACATACCATACATTAATATTAATTTACAGGTGTGAATTTCGAACACATTGGTGCTTTTCATGCCAAATGGAAACTATCTATCAAAAGCCATGGTTGAAGGAAAAAGAACATACAAAAGTACTGATATCCGAAGTTCCGTCGAGTTAACAAATTAAAAAAAAAAAAAAAAAAAACTCGATTAGAAGCTACACCACAAAGTCAAGATAGGCTTAATCTGGTGACCAAGGGGTTGGAAACCCTGGAAGATAAATAATTCGCTCCAAAGTACGCATGCATTTTTGCGTTTAACAGCCAAAACTATTTGCATCTAATTAGTGGTTTAAAAAAAAATTAATTTTGTTTAATTGATTAATAAAGTTTTTGGGTTTTTATCAAATGGTCTGACGTTGTATCTACGCATTTATATCCATAAGAAAATAATGTTGATCAATAAATCAACGAAAAGGTATGACGAAATCATTAAACTAATGGACTTGGACGAGTCACTTATCAACTGGTGGTAGAAAAGTTGTTAATATTTTATAGGCTTCTTTACCTACTAACTAAAAGTACCAAAAATAAAACTTATTGGAAAACAGGTAAATTATTAACATTATCGGGGTGGAAAAGAATGAAAAAATTGAATACTGCCAGTCGGTGTGAAACACGTAAGTGTTATGTGTCATTTAGAGAGTGAAGAGGAGGGGATAGACGCTGCTGCAGCGCACACGAGTGGCGGGCGTGTGCGCCCATCTGTATCTCTGTGTTCATTTTAACTTCCTTGTAACCGTGCAACGTAGAGGTATGAATGTATAGTGTATAATCGTATACGTTTGTATATAGAGTTAGTCCGGTCCGGGCTTGGAAGAATCGAGACATTGAGACAGTGGTGTGTACGGTCTACATTAGGTGGCCCGTCTGTCTGTCTGTATAACCTCGACGACGACGTGGTCGTCGTTGCAAGCTGCAACAACTGCGGCGATCGAGAGCCGCAGTCAGGGGCGCCTCTGCGTTATTTCCGCGAATAGGAATAGGTAATAAAGTACCGTGTCGCGAAAATAAGGAAGAGAATTAAGCGAGTCATCATCGAACGTATAGAAGTTAGTTGCAGCAGCAGCCCAGTAGCCGTTGCCTCGTCGCCGCCACCGCTACCACCGCGATCAAGATGGCAGAGGCCCAAGAGGAGAGCCGCAAGAAAATCACCATCACCATAAAAACGCCCAAGGATAAGCAGACTGTTGAGATCGAGGAGGATGCCTCCATTAAGGACGTAAGTCTGGCTCTCGATCACGTTTATACATACCCTAGCGCGCGTGTTTACTACCTGACGTACTTAATTAGAAACATGCTCCCCCTCGAGCCACACATATCAGCCTCATTCCGGGCTTTTTCCTGATGTGCTGCATACATTAGCATCATTTTTTTTCATTGCGTATGTTGTTTCGTTTTTTTTTTACACTTGGTATCCCCGTCACCACGCTCTATCGTTCTCGTCCCCGATGCTCTCCACTGCTGCTTAGCCAACATTGCGCGCATTTGTGTCACCCGTTCATACATGCTTGTATGCTTATTGTTCATTATTAACTTACAATGTATTTACATGTGTATGCAGATAATAAGCTTACCTTTCTTGTGGCTTTTTTAAAAATTTTAAATACTTGTATTGGTCAATTAATAGCTTAATTCTGCTTCGTTGCCCACTTACTTATCATCTCCATCACTTTCAGTTCAAAGAAGTGGTTGCCAAGAAGTTTGATACACAGCCGGAACAGGTGTGTTTGATATTTGCTGGAAAAATTATGAAGGATCATGAGAACCTGACAAATCACAATCTCAAAGACGGTCTGACAGTGCATTTGGTGATTAAGACGCCGAGGAATGCAGCAACTCCAAATAATCAAGACAGCACGCCTCAGAGATCCACTCCAGCAGGTATGCAAGCTTTTGAATCACCACTTACTTATCTCTTGTTTGTTCAACTCAATTTGATTGACTTTTGTAATGACATTGATGTATCAACCGTTTGAGCAGCTGATATACATGCATCGCCGTTTGGACTTGGTAGCTTGGGTGGATTGCCAGGCTTGGAAAATCTTGGATTGGGCTCTGGAAATTTCGCGGAAATTCAGCAGAGGATGCAAAGGGAATTATTTACAAATCGCGACGCTCTGAGACAAGTTTTCGACAATCCTTTGGTGCAGAGTTTAATGAGTGATACTGAAAGTATGCGAAGTTTATTCCTGGCAAACCCTCAAATGCAAGAGTTGATGCAACGCAATCCAGAAATTAGTCACATGTTAAATAATCCAGATCTTCTTAGGTAAATCTGATTTCAAACGAAATCGTTATTGTTTGATTTGAGCTCATGAGAAATTCAAATGTTGATTTATTGCTTGACGTTTACAGGCAAACTATGGAATTAGCTCGGAATCCATCAATGTTGCAAGAGTTAATGCGTTCACATGATCGGGCACTATCTAATCTGGAGAGCATTCCAGGAGGTTACAGTGCACTCAGGCGCATGTACAGAGACATTCAAGAGCCAATGTTAGCTGCAGCGGCTAATGATAGAAACCCTTTTGCTGCCTTAGTAGAAAATAATGACAATGCTGCAGAAGCCCCGAATCCACAGCAAGGTCAAGAAAACAGAGATCCTCTACCGAATCCCTGGAATTCAGGGCAAACTGATCCATCATCCACGGGAACGACCGGTACAGGCACAGATGCAGACGGAGGTACAAACACAGGTACAACTGGAACGGGCACTACTGGCGCAGGCATTGGTAGAGGACTCATGGATACACCAGGAATGCAGAGTCTTGTTTCCCAGATGATGGAAAATCCAACACTCATGCGTAACATGCTAAACGCTCCATACACACGTACCGTTCTGGAAACCATGGCCTCAGATCCAGCAATGGCCAACAGAATAATATCCGCAAATCCATTTTTAAGGAACAATCCACAGATGCAACAGCAAATGACAGCCATGATGCCTAGACTTATTGAACAGATGCAAAATCCTCAAATGCAAAATATTATCACCAACCCCGACGCCATGTCAGCCTTAATGCAAATTCAGCAAGGTATGGAGCAACTCCGGAACGTTGCACCGGAACTTGTTGGAAAGTAAGTGAACCCTACTAATCATGACGACCACTGAGTAATTTTAATTAATTTTATCTACTTATCTATTTATAGCCTAGGTTTGACTGTTCCTCCTAGTCCTGTAAGTACACCAAACGCAACTACCACCACAAATTCCAGTTCACCAGCTGGGCAGCAAACGCCTACTGAATCGTCAAATCAAAATGATGTGTTCTCTCAGTTTATGACGCGAATGGTAAATTGATTAGTTGATCACAAATGTACCTACAATAATTTCAATTTAAGATAAAATATTACAAGTGAACGTTTGTACTTTAGCTTTCGGCTATGGCTTTAAATCAAGGAGTAGAAGGAGTTGATGGTCAACTTCCTCCACCTGAAGAACGATACAGAGCGCAATTGGAACAGTTAACAGCAATGGGGTTTGTTAATAGGGATGCAAATTTACAAGGTAAACAATAATACTATTGATTAGAGATGATTTATCGTTCTTACCATCTTACGATATTTTATTTATTTTCAGCATTGATTGCCACCTTTGGAGATATCAACGCAGCTGTTGAAAGATTACTGGCTAATGGACAGGCAGCGTTGTTTAATTTCTAACTTCCCAATCAAAAATTAAACATTCATACTTTAATTTTATAAATAGATCGACTTCAATTATCAACTAAAACAATTGTTTTATTGAATCGACTTAAATTAACAGGAGAAATTTAATTCCTTAGAAGTAAAATTTTTCATTCTTTTGACAATTAGATCTTTGCAAATTAAAACTAAATTTTGTATACATATGCTTTTAACAGTTGAATGTTATGCCTTGCAATGAAACGAGTAAACTAATATGACGATGTGTTATGGAAAAATTTTCGTATTTCAGATTTTTATTTTATCAACACCATCGTCGACTATGGACGAGGCTTAATAAGTATTCGTTCATAAATACGCAAGAAACTAAGAGCATACAATAGCTAACTTTGTTTTCATTTGATGAAAATCTAATTGTAAAATTTATTGTACAATTAAAAATTAAATATAAATTAAAGTAGATACAAGTAAACGATAGCATTTTAATATCTAATTAAAGTCGATTTAATTGAAATCGTAAAAATCAGTTGATTATTTAAAACCTCGTAAAAAGGTTTCGATAAGCTAAGTACCAACTAACATCTTGGTATTCCATTTATACACAATGATTTTCCTTTATTTTCCCACTGCATCAAGCAAGATGACAGACACTTGAAGTAGCTTTTAACTGTCAAAATTTGAAGAAAAAAAATTTATTCCGACTGTCATTGACAGAGTATGCGCTACCTCTGTTCATTTAATATGCATTTTTTTCTACTTATTCCGATGCAAGTTGTTCAAGCTTTTCTATCTATCATTTGATGTGCTGTATTTAATTAGCCTTGCTGTTATATTATTCGATGTGTTTATTTCCTTACCACAATTATTATAAAATTGTACAAGATTGAAAAAATACAATGATAATTTTTTAAAACAATTTCACTCGCGGATACTTTAAGCATTAGGCACAAAACTTTGATCATTCGAAATTAAACTTAAATGAATATTCTTCTCGGATTACGAAATGTTAAAATAATAAATTAAATCTCTGTAATCTTTAAGTGATGAATTTAAAAAAGAAACAGGTAGAATTTTTGATTTTTAATTTGATGTTATGAAAAAAAAAAAAAAAAGAAAAAAAGAAAAAAATGACGTGAATTCGTAACACATGATTGAGATATTTAGAAAGATGTACAAGAATGGTTGTATAAGAATAATAAAAAAGTAAGAAATAAAAGCATCCTAAACATGCAATAAAAGAGATTTTACAGTTCGAGCTAATCGTAGCGAATGTAATATTTTGTTTACCAGTTTTGTAATTGTAATTATAAGGTATCTACGACTAAAATGCCTGTACTGCAAATAATCGATCAATGAATTGGCGAAAATAATAACATTCGTATATGCTTCACTCCAAAAAAAAAAGAAAAAAAGAAAATAAAAAGAAATAGGTTTGTTTTCACAAACAAGCTTTAGGAAAAAAATAAAATGCCGTTGTTAATTATGAAAAAGTGGAAATTTTTTATTTAAAAGAAAAAAAAGAAAAACAACATGAAGGTTTCAAAGTTACCGAGAAAAAATTTTTAGATTTGTAGTATTACGGTTGAATGTATACATATGTTTGTGGGGTTCGGATACACTTTCCCGTGCATGTAATGTGTAACAGAGAATAATAATGAACAAAAAAAATTAGTGTTGCACATTTTAAAGTGTGACATGACAAAAAAATTTAACTGTGAATTTTAGAGGATGATAATGTGGAATACAAAATAATAATAATAATAAAAAAAAATACATACATAATAAAAAATTAAAAAGTTGTAAATTATCTTTATTAAAATAATGGTGTAATGATTGAAATAGTTTTAATTTTTCGTCTCACGATTCTCAATATTACTATTAATATTGTGTAACGAAATAAAGTAAAATTATTATTCTAATGCTTCCCCTATCTTATTTACCCCAGAGAGTTAACCAAATTTCCTCATACTGAGATTAGTGTAATTGTTTATCAATCACTTTGTTTGATACTTGACAATTGTTAAATTTGAAAATACATGCA
This sequence comes from Copidosoma floridanum, assembly GCF_036245765.1. NCBI lineage: Eukaryota > Metazoa > Arthropoda > Insecta > Hymenoptera > Encyrtidae > Copidosoma > Copidosoma floridanum. The sequence goes on from NW_028321890.1 coordinate 35,084,461, forward strand.
GGTCTAATGTAAAAAATAATAATAAGTAATCTATAGCACAAATGAAATGGCGCGCAAGTAGAAAGAGAGAGCTGCGAATAGAGAGAGTGCACTCAGTGCACTACTGTGCAGTGATCTCAGGAGAGGGGTGGACTGGTGGAGAGAGAGAACAGCCCACCACACTAGCACAGTAGGAGTAGAAACACGTTCGGAGTTCGGAGTTCGGAGTCGCGCGCGTAGCTTGGAGAGGAGCTCATCAGTTCGATCAACGTTCGTGAGTCGCGAGCTGTGCCCCTTATTCGTGTAAATTTAAGTTTTTTATCGAGCCTAGCTAAAGCCGTTTCGTAGGTGTATTTGTAGTGTGCCGTTTTTTTTTTTTTTTTTTTTTTTTTTCATGCTGTTACCAACAAAAGTAGTCATCGTACGTACTTATATACTTCTTGTATACCTACATACTTACATATGAGCGTTGTGCGAAAAAAGTGACCAAGTGGTGATGATCATTTATTAACATAATATAATAATAAATGTACAGTGCGAGAGTGCAAGGAAAAATTTTTTTTTTCAATTAAGAGCAGCAACAGTTTAGTGTGTATGGTGTACTTATTTTTGCTCCGGAATGTGGCCGGTCGCCGGTCGCTCGCGACTCTGGAGCGAGCAGGTATAAATATATATATATATCTTAACGGCTCCTACCTTATACATACACATATACCTGCATCTCTCGTTCTCTTGTTTTTTCTCTCCCTTTTCCTCTTCCTCTTCTTCATCCATTCGCGCACTGTATTATAATCGTTCTGACGCTGCATCAGACTTTTTTGAAAATTCTTTCATGTGTATACATCTTGGAAAATCTCAGCATAAATATGTAGTTCTTACTCCCATCATCGTCATCTAATACATATATTTATTTATTTATTTATGCGCTCGATCTCGTGATTCGAGAGAGCGGAGAGTCAGACCTACAAGTAAGTTTAAGTAACGGAATGTGTCGAGGAATGCCATGCGAGAGATGCTGCGTAAAAAGGGTCCCCCACTCACCCTCTTTCTCTCTTTATCGCGAGGAATTGGCGCGTCTAGGTACATCAGGTATATATTTATAAGTATGGGCTATAGACGGAAAAAGTGCAAGCGCATTCTCTCTTTTGAAGATCCGTTACAAAAGTCATTATGTGGATACTTTTCTTTTCCTTCTCCCCAAATCCCACGACGCCGCTTAAATTTACAAGCTACGGCGGCGCTTCTGACTAGTGATATCTATCCCTTGCCAAATAAAGGGAATATACCTACTTATTTGATGCTTTGCTTTGAAATTTTCGAATCGGTTTTAGCTCACGCAAATTTAACAACTTTCGCGTAACCATTTCAAAATTATACTGTTATTATCGTCTTGTCAAATGATTCATACTGAAATTGAGTCATTCGAGAATTTGAATTCACGACGAATCTTCCCACACATGCCACGTCGTCAAATGTAGATTCCGTGTGATTCTTCGAAGTGTTTTTTTGACTTATTGAGCTTAGATTCGTAAAATGAAAATTTAAGTAACACTAAACTCGATATGTCACGCACAGTTTTGGTCCTATAGAATTAATGTAACACCATATACCATATAGGTAGTTTATTGAAGAGAAAAAAAAGGGCATTCAAATTTGTATACGTAAAAACGATAACGAACAATGATGGCATTTTGGCATAAGAAATTGAATTTTTATTTACACGGCACAGAGAGAGCAAAGGCAGGATGAACACATGTACAAAATAATGTGAGCCCCGCGTATACTTATAGTAAAAGTACATTACAAAACAACCTCACCGTGGCCGTTGGCTTCTTCTCCCCAAGGTCGAGTTCCTAGCCAAAGCGTATAGTAGGTATTATAGGGTATAGGTGTGCGTGTTCGCCTTAATTTTACGCGCGCGCGCCTCCAACTCTCTCTCTCTCGAGAGAGAGAGGAGCAACATAACATCACACAGAACCAGCCGCAAAGAGAGAGGAAATAAAAGGTTGCCGCTCGCGAGCGATTCCTCCTCGGATGCCTGAACCCGGTGATAATGACGATTTTTTGCTCCTGCATGAAAAACAATCGCGTCAGAAGTACAAATGGAATTTCCGACATTTTTCATCGGTTTTTGGCCCTTTTGACCATACAATACGCGAATCAGATCGGCTTGTACATATAACATGTAAGGTAAAACGGCACGTCTCGAATAAAGCGAGCCAGTTTTCCTGCAACGATTGTACGTATAGGTATGAAACTAGTAATAGAGAGAGGGCAAAAGTTCTCCAGTCGCGCGTGCTGTACACAACTGCAACCACATAACATAGGAATAATCGACGTGTTCGGTTGTAAATATATAGCACGTGTCTCCTTTTGCAGAAATGCAGGGTGTGTCCCATGCTTTCTTATATATACTCTGATATACACCTACTTATGCGTCTCCGGCATCTCTTTCTCTCGAGTATCGGTCTACCCTTTTCTCATCCCCGAGACCCTTACTCACGTGTTATGTATAGGTATCTCCTTACCACACGGTGAACGCGCAGAACTTGATTTCTTCCTCGAAATTAATCCGATATCCAACTCGCCGATTTTTCCACCGAGTTCTTTCATCTGCAACTATATCTACCCCCCTCCCTTACAGTATAATTAAACTCCCTTCGTCTCCATCTGCCGATCGCAGTGTAACATATATATAAGAATACTAACTTGAAGATCGATTCATGCCTACTTTAGTTTTTTTAATTCACAAAAGATCGTTTGCATCTTGTACTTAAAGTAAACAGGTACAGTACATGCAGTTTTTGAGAATTGAACCATCAGCCGAATACATATATATATTATTGTGTTTAAATGCAAACGGGCAGGATACAAACATAAGGTGTTTCTTAGAAAAATAGGACGTCCAGCTATGCGGAAGAAGAAAATATTATCTACTCGGTTGTACTATTTATATTTTTTCACGTCAGCCGAAATTAGCGATTTCTCGTTTCGCGTGTACACGTAACGACTTCCGTTGATGCTCGGCTTCAAAAAGAAAAAAAAAAAAAAAAAAAAAAAAAAACACAACCCAGTGGGAACGTATATTTCCGTCAGTTACAAAGTATTTCTTAAATCGTCATTTAGAGCCTGCTTTTCGAGAGGTGTGTGCATTGCACTTTGAATGCCGTGAAGAAGGAATGCAGCGTGTCCGTTTGAGTTCGACGGAAGAGCAAAGAGAAAGATACATATATACATGTGTATATGCATCCCTTTGACCGTACACCTTACACCGGAGCCTTGCGCGACACTTTTTCATTTTGTTCCTCCGAAGAAAGAGAAAAGAGAGGGCTGTCCAGCAAGTGATGGAAAAAAAAAAAGAAAAAAGAGAGAAAGAGAACCAAGTATAGAACTGGCTGACTGAGTGTATTTGGTACGCGTCCCCCCCGAATTCAAATACATACACGAGACTAAGTACATACATGTAAGGTAGGAGTTCTGTTATGTAACTTTCCCTTCTTGTTCGTGTTGTACTTATCCAAGCCACGATCTCCATTCCTAATATTTTTCCGAACGATTTTTTCATCTTACGCTCTCTCTATTGCGTGTATATATATATATATATATATATATATATATATATATATATATATTACATACGCTGCAGCTACAGGTATCTGATAGGAATTTGAATTTGAAGAAAAAAATGTATGCATCGATTTAATTAAAAAACCCCTTGGAAATCTTTTTATTTTTATTCCATGTGAGGATATCGATAAATCTGAGACTTGTTGTTACGTGTACGTATAGATAATGTGACTTTTTTTTTTTTTTTTTTTTTTTTTTATATTCCACTACTCGTGTCTCAATGTTGGATTATACAATATTTCGAAAAATATGTACCTACACATTCGAGTGCCCAATTCTCGTGAAACTAGCACATGCCTACATCGTTATTGTCGTTGCTATGGTGAATAATCGAAACGTAAGGGCGCTACATACAAAATATATTCTAATCGATAATCTGCCAAGTAGGTGCTCGGGTTGTAATCTAGAGCACACCCACACACACACGTTCACAATATATAGATATATTAGGATGAATACAGAGGATAGTCCTGCAGGTGATGGGAGTTACGAAAAAAATTATATAAGTTTTGATAAATATAACAATGTTCCTTACACACGAATTTTAATTAGCATTGATTGACGAAACGTCTCCGTATATTATATTGCACGTTTGATCATTATTCGTATAGCTACAATACTTAGCATTTACTGTGTGGATGAAATAAAAGTAAAGAGAAAAAATATTTTTGGACGGTCAAAAAATATACATATACGCTTGTTATGTAGATATACATACCGCAGTTATCCCAATCACAAGGAGTTATATATATTATTATCTTTGATACACGTAAGTCACCTTACCAATAGAATTTCGGTATAATTAAAGAGCTCGTAAATTTTTCATGCCACAAAATATATTATACCCTACATTATTTCAATAGTTTCATTCAGTAAAACTTAAAATACCGATAAATACATTACACACAAGCCTCACACCATCCGATATCATTCTCTGATTTTCATGTGATGAATGCGTGTGTGCGTGCTGGTACACACAAGTTAGATAACGTTGATGGTGTTGATGCTATACTTACATGTCAGTTGGCACGTTGGCAGCTGTTACAACAAATCAACAAATATTTAGGTAAGTATACGGTTTCTGCCATCTCACCTTATTTATTGGCTTGCAAGTTATACATAACGATATAACAGCCATTTGTATAGGTACTTTAACTGTTGTCCGAGGTAAGGACAACCAACGATCTTGCCTGACGTCTGATGCTTGATGGCAATATAACCGACACCTCTCTCTCTCTCTCTCTTGCTACACTGCGGGTATAAATGGGGTGAATGGGGTGAATTCTATTCAACGCCGTAAAAGGAGAGTTATATTCGTATTACCGGTCCATAACTTCTCCTTTAGTGTTCATATGTACCTTTTTCACATCTTTTCGAAATCAACTTCTTTTCGTTTGTTTTCTGATAAGTAGATAACATCATATCATCGCCCTCCATTGTGTGTAATGTATTTCCCGAGTTTTGTTGATTCTTTAGTTGTACTTATACCTACAATTGATTGTATAGGTTAAAAAAAAACTTTGGATCGGTTAGAAAAAAAAAAAAAAAAAAAAAAAAACATGTAGCTATAGAGCGATCTATGACGACTAATTTGACAGGAGACTTTTGTGCAAGTGCATACATTTTTCTTTTTTTTTTTTCGCGAAATCGATGAAATAGCGGGTACACCACAAAACAACCTTTTTTTTGTTATAAAATACGTTTGTTCGAGGAATTCCCAAACGATTAACGTGCAGGTATACATGAGGTACTTATGTTAGAATTCGATAAATGTTTACGGAGAGTCGAGTCGAGAGTGATGGGTATAGGTATATAGGGACGATGAATGTAGGTGCATGTGGGAGAGAGGAAGAATAACGAAAGGGAACGAATGAAGGATGTGCGGAAGGTAAGGGAAAGGAAGCAGAGAAGACGAGACGAGGAGAAGGAGGAGGTGAAAAAACGGCTACAGGTTTAGTCGCCCCATGTATATAGTTGTACTTTTATATGTATATATGTATACCCCTCGCAAGCAATCGACTCTCTATATGTATCTCTGTACGTATGGAGGTAATACGAGAGTACATGTGCATAAAATACATATAGGTACTCTGTGATGGTGTCTTTTCCCCTTTCGTTCGCGTATATGTACTTATATGTATATATGTATATATATGAGTACGCGCGCGGGAAAATCAGAAATCGTTGACCTTGCGCGAACGCTCTACCTCTATATATATAGGTGATGCGGCTGAGAGATCGAGGAAGAAAAGAAGAACAAGAAAGAGGATGAGGAGGAAGAAGGAGGAGGCGTATACAGAACGCGGCAACATCGCGCCGGCCGCGCGTTCCTTACTGTAAATGTATATGTATATACATATATTTATAAAAGAAGACTATATATATAAGGTTATATTATAGTGCCGCTGCTGACGCTTTCAGCGCCCATATATACCCGCGTGTGTATATATATATAGTATCTATCCATCCATCTATCTATCCATCTGATCTTCCTATCTCTGCTGCTGTTGCTGCAGCTCAAGGCGTTTCCGGTGCACAGTTTTTCCACGCGTGCGTGAGCTACATATATATATACCTACCTAGGTGTTGGATTCTTTTTATACTACAACAACAACAATCTTCATTTTTCTTCATTTAAGTATATATCTACAACTACCATCTTCATCATTACGTTTTTTCGACATTTTTTGTGTTTCTTTCGTATCCAGGGCTAGTTGGGGGTTTCATTGTTGACAAATTTTCGATTGGCAATTAATTTTGTATCCAAATGATGGTCAGTTCATGTTTTTTTTACATATTTTCAAACGTCCAAAAAAAAAAAAAAAAAAAAAAACATGATAGAGAAAGAATTTAAATTGGAAAAAAAGGTTTCCGCTGTGTATATAGCCTGGCACACACCCCCTTGACTTGAAAAAACCCATAGGTATGTGTATCAATTGTGGCGAGTCATTGTCTTCAGTTTAATGTATCACACTTGTACCATCACTGACCCTCTCGTTACTTGAACGAAAAAAGATATGCGTCAAGAAGAGGGTGGGGGGTGTATAGGTGTCACAAAAAAAAAAATTTAAAGCTTTGTGTTTTTTTCGATAAAATGATGATCCTATAGTGTTTTGGAATTTTAACTCTCTGGTATAGGCCGACAGGTTGAAAGTTCCTTGTTTCGATTGATGGTATCCCTCGGATCTACGAATTCGAGGTGTCACCAAATCAGTGACCGTGTACGTCACACCCATAAAACCCAATGCGTATTCGAATCTGGAAAACAAGTTACGCTATAACCCCTACAGTTATCTACTTTTCAAATTATCTCCCCCCCCCTCTCTCCCTCCTACCAAACCGCAGGTTTGCACTTTTTATTTGTATACGTATAAAATTATCCAAGCACTCGGGCGCGCGATAAGTATAAGTGCCTGCAATTTGTAAGGTTTGAGTAGTACACGTCAGCAGCGACTGATCCGCGCGTACATATATGCATAAAGTAGATTCAGCGCGATACGTGTCAGACCATAGGGGACAATCGCGAGTGTTTAATCTTTGGGAAAAAGTCGGGTAGAGGGTTGCCCTAAGACATCAACAGCGGCAAACGGAAGGCTCATTATTACTGTCTGAATTCCGGCGCTCGTACGAGGTGTTTTTGCATACTAATGAAAAAATAAAATAAAATAAAATAAAATAAACGTTGGTATACACACATCCACACGTGGTAGTGTCGGTGCGTATAGAGCACCTGCCCGCTGTTTTCTTCTCGTTCACCGTTCTCCTTCTTCCTTTCTGCCTCCTCTGCTCTTTCCCATTTTTTTTTTCTTTTTTTTTTCTCTAACTTTCTTCTTTCCTCATTCCACACATCGCCGAACCATCGCGTCCATGCCACGTTTTACCCATCATCTTCTGCATTTCATGTACACCTACTTTGTACATCAGAGTGCACGTCAAAGAAGTTGGGGTAAAAAAAAAAAAAAAAAAAAAACAAAAAACAAAAATACGGTGTGTGTGTGTGTGTGTGTACGTGTAACAGGCTCAACTCGACCACGTGCCAAAATAAAAAATGTCTCGACGATATGAATGAGCAGAATGAGTAGTCGTTCGTGTCGTCGTTGCCGCTGTTGAAGCGGGCAATTTTAAAGAGAGAAGAAAAGAGCCTCTGTTGTAGAGGTGGTGGTGTACTGTTCTCTGTAGATATAAGTACATAATGTCGAAGCCATCATAATAATCAAGGCACAATCAGTTTTTAAGTAGTTGTAAATAATACGTATATTATGTATCTATATACTTTATTTTTTCAAATAACAACAACAACAACAACAACGGACTTTAGGGTATAATTCTTCGCCACTACATTTATATTGTATACTCATTCTTTCTTTTTTTTTTTTTTTTTTTCTCGACACTTTCTGCCGAACAAATTAGCCGAAGCACCATCCGACGCTACAATATGTATGGATATGTACGTATAAACGAGCATATAATTATATACGCATCGGCGTAGATCTCAATTTGGTATTCCCATTGTGATAACCGATGCGTAAGTAATATGCAACGTGTGTATATCGTACGGCACACTTCCGATTACCTATACACACCTTGTGTATATAAAAGGTGCGAGCTCGTTTGAATGATGATTATTTTGCCACTAAATATCCATACTTATTTAAATTTTCTTTTTGCGCTCCAAACTGTATACGTGCGGCCGCGCTCTCGAACATGAAAAACATACATATATACACCATTAGCGCGTAGCATGAGTTGATAAACTCTCGTAATTGTTATCTCCAAGACCGCGGCACCATACGATTGGGATTACTTTAAAGTGTGCCTGTATTATATATTTAAGCAGGTGGCGCTCGATCGAATCCACGTATGTAAAATCGATAAAAGATAACGATCACGAATGGGTGTTGATACATGTATACTTGAGAACCCGCTACATATAAGTATACTCTCGCGCGACGTGCATTAACGACATTAAGTAGAACGCGAGGGCTCTATGCTGATGGCCTACACTATATGGACATATTATATGAGTTATACGTATAGGTGTATGATATATACATATAGTATAGCGTAATCGATAAGTACAAACCGTACGAGCAAACGTAAAAACGGAGCATACCTAAATACCTTCGAGTGTACGAGCTCGAGGGAGTCTGTTGACCCCTGAAGACGCGACTCTTTTTTTTTTCCACAATAAATAGTTTACGCGAACCCCCCTAGAAAGGAAGGGTAGTAAAAAAAAAAAAAAAAAAAAAAAAAAAAACAACTGTGTGTATGTATACGTATAGAGAAACGACAAATTGTACGCGTAGACAAAAGTGCCGAGAAAGAGGAGAACAGTCGAGAGCGGAAGTGAGTACGTACTAAATCAGCACACTGTGCATTATACTGTAGCCGAGTCGCGTCTATTTTACTCCTGTGGGAGGCTACATATATACAACAATACGAATGCATCGCACGTATATATGTATAGTATAGAAAACTTTTCGCCCACTCTATAATTGGATAAACTGCGGTTATATGCGTGTATATATAGGACTTCTCTCGCGGGGAAGAAGCCTCTCTGCGCGCATCGTATACCTACGACTTTTGTGGCCAAATGAAGTATGCGATCCTGAAAATCGGCACAAGCCTTTTTTTTTTTTTTCTTTTTTTTTTAACTGCGTACACGCAAATACATCCTTTTCTTCTTCTTCTTGGGTTGGCTCTTTTTGTTCCGTGTGGGGCTTCTCTTTACACACATCATAAATACATTAGCTGTAGCATTAAAAGAAGAAGAAAAATAAGCTCCGAGGCTCGTTTATTCGCAATTTGTATCTTTGTACGCGCATTCATATAATACTTACAAACATATTAAGTAAAAGTAAACTGTGTTCATGTGCACGTTGCATATGGGAAGCTCTTTATGGCCGTGTATACCTCCACATTTAATTATATCTCGATTATTGTTATTATTATTGCGAATTCTTTTTACATAATCTTGTACCGCTCAATTAAAAAACTCGATTCGTGCATTATTCATGTGCGAATGAACGTTTAGCTTAGTAAGTATATTTAAGATAAAACACACAGTGAGTACATATTCTATGTACCTATTACATAATTATCTTCTTGTGTCGTAAAATGAACAATTGAGATAAAAATAACGATCGTAAATTAGCTAGTCTTGCAGAGATCGTATTATTATTATGATGACGTTGCATAATTATAATAGCATCATTAGTTTCGTGTAGTATAAACATAATATTATATTATACGTTGGTTTCGGTATACACTTCTCTTGCGCGTATATTATATTGTACAATGTATTGTATAAAATCGGTTTATATTACACTATACATGTATACCCGATCTCCCCTGCACACCTTGCCAAAATAATCAGCATCGTCGGCAGTTAGATTCCAGCGGTAGGGAATCGCACATCTCCACGTCATTCACACACTTGCGGCTTTTAAAATTCAATACCCAGAGAGTAAAATTTTTTTTTGTACAGGTAATAATCCCTAAAAACGAATAATTTCTCCCCTTTCATTTTCAAATTGTCGCGGTAAAGAATAAAAATCTCTCGTAACATTTTTCATCTCTATATACTATAGCAATGATGATCAAAGTAAAACTTGTTTCACACAAGAGCCTTTGATCACTTTATACAAAGCAAATTCATTATTACTTTGTCATCAGTTATAGGATTGTATATAAAGTCTGAAGGAAAGACCCATTAATTTTATCGAAAAATGTAAGATGCCGCCTCTCTTCTTTCATATACGTATACCCAAGTATTTCATGCACGCAGGAATGAGAGCTTTTGTATCCAAACATGTCTAAAATCTTTTTCTCGAAATCTTCATCGTTATATATATATAATGTTATAGAAATGTACGAGAGTAACCATAAATACAATTTGTATGTATATACATCTCTCTGTGCGTAACCATATGCACTGGGGGGCGCTTCGTGAAAAAAGCTCTTACCATGCACATCAGTCTTCTTTTTAATCTTTCTCGTGTACTCAGGCACCGTGTACTTGTATAGTTTCACCCACTCACACGCTCGAGCAAATGCACGATATATATATATATATATATATATATATATATATATATATATATATATATATACACTTACTCTTGGGAACGAAAGAAGCGGCCAGCTTTTTGACCATCACCGACGTTTGTTCTGTTCTCGCGCTCGCGCGCCTTTTTGTATCCATACTGTAAGTATCTACTTTCAGGCGAAAATGCAAGCTTCGCATCAGACGCAAAGGAGAATCGTCACTTTTCACTTAAACATTCGTCGCGCGGCTGCTCGTGATGTTTCCTCTTTTTACTCGCTGTTTTTTTACATCTTTCGTTACAACCCATGACACATCCCACCGCTCGAGACGACGAATTTTATGAAAAAAAAAAAGAAGCAACTCTTGATTTTTTATTTTACCTTCAGCCGAAATAAAGGGAAAAAGAATAATTACTTACTTGTGCTCTACGTAGACTGACGTATGTGGAGTAACAGATAACTCTCTGTCTAAAAAAGCTGTAAGTGGAAGTGTTACTCGAGTAGGCAGCGCGAGATAAAAGAGAATCGTAGGCAGCCACTAATGAAGGAAGAAAAAAAAAAAAAAAAAAAAAGATGTATATAGAATACCCATAGCATAGGTATGAATCAAGTCGGCCTACTTACCCTTACGTTATACTTGGGTTTCATGTTCCGTACGCGCGTGTACGTCCATGTGTGGTATCCATTTAGCGATAAAATCGTCGAAAAAGAGATTGCCATTGTGATCATTGTTCATACATATATAGATTATACTTTGTCTTTGTCTGTTAATTTAACTTGCCTATTCATAATCCGATATGACCCAATGTGAGAAAGGGAACGAGTATAGTTCACCGAAGATGTCGAAAATGTAACGAAAATACACGGTATATAAACGTGATTTTACTCAATTGATTTACATCGATACTAATATTTCACTGCCCTTCGTCGCGTATAAGCATGTATCCCTTATAAATGCATATACTTAGTTTACCTAATATTATATCTGCAAGCATCCTTTGGTGCTTCCTCCACGAGAAAGGTATATATATTATAAGTTTCCTGCATCAAAGTCTCATGGTCTCCTCCCACAAGTTTTGCACTGCAAGTATCCCTTTCCTGCGCTCGTGCAGATAAGCCATATGTAACGGGGGGCCCTCTCTATGCACCTCCTTATTACCCGTATGTACAACTGCAGGATAAGACATAGCTCCGTGGCAGTGGCTTGTCTTGTTTTCTTTTTCACGCACCTCCTGTAGGTGTATGGTAATTACACCGCGTATAATATATATAGGTTATATATATATACTCACTCGGCTTTTAGAAAACGTGACGCTCACTCCTCGTCGGCCACACGCCGCTGACCCCCTTTTTTTTTTTTTTTCTCTCTTCCACGCTTCGTTTCTCGGTAATATGTTTACACTCTACACCCACGTTCATCGCCAAGATAATATTATGCAGGCTCGTATATATATATATATAAGTATACCCCGTAGGTGTATAATATATACGTACATATACGTTTCTTGCGCGTTTTGCGTTACCCTAAGCATACAAGTGTGTATTTACTTTCCGAGAGCAAAACTTGCGCGCGAGCTTGCAACTGTACCTACATTTTTATAGGTTTGTTCAAACCCTCCTTTGGTTCGGTCCTGCTTCTGCCCTATATAATATATATGTGTAATACTTTTTCCCACAAAACGTAAATACATATGGCAGAACCTATATATATATACGGTTATATAACGGAACCGATACCAAATCAAATAGGGGTTTGAACAAACCTCATATATTTTAAAAGAACCCTGTATGTAATACACGTGGGTTATACCCACTCGAGCGCGCTTTCCGAAACAACTATCTTCAACTAACTTGTGTATATATATATTTACTAATAAAAAATAAAAAATAAAATAAAAAGGAAAAGGAAAAAGTTGTAACCCTATGATCCTGTTTGTTGGTTTTCAGAGAGCCGAGGGAGTTTTCGTCAGCGATGCCGGGTGTTAGGGCTGCAAGGAGAAGGACCCAAGGCCAGCAGCCGAGACCGCGACTGCAGCCGCCTTAAGGCCAAGGATCACCGGGAGCTCAAAGTATATACGCGCATTAGACCCACCGACATACGTATATAGGTGGTCCAGCGTTGAATAATATCGGCGCTCGTTGGCTCCGAAAATAGCATATATAAGCAGCAGTCACGAGGAATGGGAGTGCGGCTCGGCAGTTGTAGTCGCCGCGCTCCGCACGAGCCGAGCGGAAGAAGGTGAACGCACAACCCCCCCCCCCCCCCGCGTGCCCAACGTACATTATAGATATAGAGCCCGGCCCGGAGAGATTAACTCGGCGATGCCGGCCCTGGTGTGCAGCAACACCCTGAGCCCCGGGCCCCGAGCTCCTGCCGTCCGTCGCCCCATCGCTTGCGCCCAACACCATCGCGAGCTCGAGTGATGCTCAAGCACATCCTGACGGGGCAGCCGTCGTCGTCGTCGAGTGCTGCCTCCCGGCCACCGCACCACCAGCAGCACCATGACTACCACCACAATCCGGGGACGTCCTCCTCCTCGACACCAGCTGCAGCCCAACAGGGCTTCCAGGTTGGCCATCCCTCGGCCCGCGCCTCCATCCGAGCCCAGAGCAGCACCGACGTCTACGATAACGTCGCCCACCAACACCACCTCAACCACCAACGAGCCGGGCCCCATCAGCAGTTTCAGCCGGGCGTGCACTCGCGCCACCATCCCCTCAACCACTCGCAGCTCAGCGTCAACAACCTCGCGGCCCGGCTCAACGCCAGCCACCACTCCCAACACGCCCTCAACCTCTCCACCCTCTCGACCTCCAAGCACTCGGTCAACAGCGCCAGCCCCGTCGTCGGGGCACACCTGGCCAACTACGCCGAGCGCGCCCGCCCACCCCATCACCTACAACTCCTCGCCCACTCGCAACTCCACCACCACCACCAACAACAACAACAACAACAACAACAACAACATCTACAACAGCAGCAGCAGCAGCAGCACCACCACCACCAGCACCACCAGCACCACGGGGATCTGTCCAAGGTGAATGGGGGCTTGGACATTTCGAGGAGGATGCCGGGCCAGCCGACCCCGTCGCCGGCGACGCCCTGTCCCAATAACACCAACAGCACGTGCACGGCCGTGCCGACAGTGACAACGACGACGACGACGAGCAGCGTGGCGCCCCTCAACGTGTCCTGGTCGTCCTCGTCCCTGTCGCAGCGCGCCCAAAAGGGCCTCGAGGCCGGGATCAAGGAGGTACTCACCAGTCTGGGCCTCTTGTGTTTGGTCTCGTTGCTGCTCGCCCTTCTCTCCCTCACCTTTCTCATACGCATGGCCTCCGTGTCGTACCAGCCGCACACCCTCATCAGCCACGACGAGTTCGCCATCGTCTACGACGTCACGGTGGTCCTGTACTCGCTCGCCCTCTGCCTCAACCTGTGCTGCCTCCTCATTTGCGCCATACAGTTCCTCTTCGCCGTCAAGCTCGTCAAGTCCCTGTACCACGGACAGCGGTAAGAATCTTTTTCTTTTCCTTTTTTTCTTAATCATCGTCATCCATCCTTGGTTTTTTTCCCTCTTCTTCTTCTTCTTCTTCTTCTTTCGTTACCCCGAAAAACAATACTCCAAAATTTTCACTCAGGAGGTGTTGCACGCTCGCTCCGACGAGGAGGAGAGCGAGAGCTTAAAAAGAGAGGGGAAGGAAAAAAACTCGTCGTTTTTCCATCTAATAGTAGTATTATAATGTGTGCATATTTATACCGAGTACCTATATACAATATGGTACGTGAAATTTCTTGAGACAAAGCGTGGGAGGGCGCGATCTGTTTTTTTTATGCGTTTGTTGCGAGAGAGCAAAGCCTGCAGGTAAACGTAAGTTTATACATACATATATATATATGGATACGGGAGCGCGTGAAAAGCGAGACGGTAAACCACGCGTTTATGGCCCCCCTCCTTTGGCACCGGCGTCTTTGCCTTGACTTCCTCCTCGACGCCTCGATCTTCTTCTCCCTTTGCTTGTGTATATACATATACACTAACCGTCGATCGCTCGAATGGACCGACGGGCCCGTTTGTGTACTCACAAGCTGAAAATATACTGACTGGCGCTGCGTGCACACGTTTATATATATATATGCTCGCAGCCAAGGAATTTCGGGGCTCTTCCTTAAAAAGAAAAAAAAAAAAAAAAAAACCTTAGACTCGAAAATCTTTTTCACCGACAGCTGTCTCGCGGAATCCAGCGCCTGTTTATTTTCGAGCTCTTGAAACGCGTTGCGGGCAGCACGCGATAGCACCCCCGTGTGTTTGCATTTCACTGCAGTGGGTGTAGGTATACTTTAATGTCATAACGTATATTTACACGAGCGTGGGCGCACACCGCGCGTTCTCTCACTTTTAATTCCAACAAATTGGTTTGACATCGAGGCCGAGTTAAAATAATAAATTGAGTTATTCTGGCTCATTTCGAGCTGGTACCATATATATGTACGCGTTAACGGGTGAAAATATGAATCGCACGAAGGGAAAAAATGTATTATGGTAAAACCGCTCCGAGTGCTTTGAAGGATTAATAATTGGTTCTATTATTAGTTTGCGAAATCAACATTTTTTTTTTCATATCTTGACTCGCGATGGCTTTTTTTTTTCTCTCAAGTATCGAAAAATGTACAAATGTTCACTTGGTCGTCAATAATGGTGTTGTATAACCACTGGCCTGTATGGAAGAGACAACTGTTATAATCAAGTTAAACAAAGTGCCAATGAACTAGTTCAAGTGTCAGAGTTCAAGTATATATGCTCGACTATTAGCCATATGAGGTTCACAATCTGTGAGCCTCGAGATAAATCCGAGGCAACGTATACATACGAGACATTTCTTTTACTTACAGGGCCATGGTACATGCAGGGCCCACATTTTAGGACACTGTATATTTCTTGAACATCCGGTCAAAGGTTTCAGGAATAATAAGGCAACCCCAGATTCATCAATATCATTTATACACACACACAAGAGATGTATATGCGTCGACAAATAACGTCTTCGTACCTGAATGCTCGATGCTTCTTATTTTCGGGAAAAAGAAAAAAATCGTAGATTCAACCAACAGAGCCAGATTCATTAATCTTACATTGTGTATAATCCCCGAGGACGATACCAACGACGCTTCACTCAGTTGGACCCGAGTTCTTTTTTACTTACACGTCCTTCGTCGGGCTCTCGAAAATTCTCACGCGCCGTGCGATGCAATTCCATATAGTTGCATCGAGAGACGGATGAAGGAGGAGTAATTTCAAAGGACTGAGAATATGTTTGTCGCGCAAAGGTTTTCTCTTTCTTTTCGCGGCGGCGCGCAGGCCTGATTAACGAAAAATGCCAAGGAAAGCCGCGGTTAATTGCGAACGAGGAGGAAAACTGGTAGGCCGCTCTTGTAAGGACGTTGTTTTTTTTTTTTTTTCTTCCTCTCTCGTATCTCGGAAGGTACTCTCGGTACAATCGGTCCGCGAGCAAATGATCCTTTTATGATAGCGAAACGAACAAACTGATCCGCGCGCTTAGCGGGAGGTTGAAAAAAAAAAAAAAAAAAAAAAAAAAATACGTTGGACATGTCAAGAACGCCAAGGATGAAAGAGATGTTTTCAAGGGGAGACACACGCTTGAAGTGTACGCCTTAAGTATACGTATAAGGTATACGTGAGAAGAGTCAAAAGACACATTACGACGCGTTACAAAAGGACCATTAGGGCCAAAGTGAAGGAATGCAATGGTAAACATGACCGAAAGTGGGCGAACACGTGGAGGACACCTATACGTATAACAAAAAATCATATGCGCATACGTATATCGAAAAAGAGAGACAAAAGACAGTCGGGGCAAACACATCATCGGAATGAGGTATATCAGACGAGTTGTCGAAGGACCAAAGAAAGCAAAGTTGCAGATGAGGAGAAGAGAGCAGTTTACACATGCGTGCAACGTATGTACACATTAGCTTACACGTATAGGTGTATGTTATTAAAATACACGCAGAGGTAAAGAATGCGCCGAGAGAGAGAGAGACAGAAGAGATGCTGGATGAGAGGATGTGTGCGTATGCATGGGATCGAGAGAGAAAAGAGAAGCAACATCTTGACTGCGTGCGGTAAAAGTAAATTCAATTTTTTTTTTTTTTCTTTAGTTTTCTGGAAAAACATTTTGGGCAAGCTGACTGGTGCTGTTGTTTATGCATATAATATACAACGTTGGACCTTAAAAAAAAAAAAAAAAAAATTTGTTTTACCTATAGTGTACATAGACACTGCGTGATAGACATCTTCGACTTATTTCTCATAAAAAATGAGGAACAATGGAATTTGCGATCAAGCGTATATTACGTATCTATACTGTATACGATAGTTGCGGCTGAGGTGAAAAGGTATAAAATATACGCACTAGGTGTATATATAAAGGATTCGCGTGTATAAAGGCCAGTTTGCGTCGTAATGACGGTCGTTGGCATGGTTGCACTGCATGGACGTATTAGCCGATGTTGCTTCCGATGCCTCAAGAACTCGACTTGATACCTATATTATTCTTCTACTGCTTACCTCCATCTGCTCTATATATGTCGAGCGATGCCTGCATCCCACACATACTCTCTCTCTCTCTCTCTCGTCATGCTCGGTGCGTTGTTTTATCGTATACCTACGCGTATGTCCAGATCGTTCGGTCCAGAGTGCTCGTACCGCAGCTGCAGGTACATATATACACACACACGAGCGATTCTACGAAAAAATCTTTCCGAAAAACAATTAAAACGAAGCTTTTTGAAAAAGAATTACTGCTTCCCCCTGCAGGAATTTTACACGTTTTTTTACCCAAGCTTATTTTTTCTTACGTTTTTTTGTGTTACGATGCTGTGATTGTTATTCTCGGTCGGGACCCTTGAGGGAAACAAACGAGCGTATATACTTGAATATACTGATAAACAAGTTGTACAGTGAACAACGAACAAACAGCTCAGCTGAAAGTGATTAAAGCACACCTTACCTTGCTCCTCGATTCTTTATATTACATCCACAATAGAAGATATTATATAGCCTCGTTCTACCATGCAGGTGTGTCTCGAGAGGTCGTAAATTTTTTCATCACCTCCACACAAGACCCGTTACATATATTATCTCTCGCGTTATATGATCCATCTACTATTACGAAAAGGCCGACTCCACCACACCTACTTGTATTAACTGTATGATATATATAATCATACGAGTATATACAAATGACATTGCGATGCTCTAAATGTATCGTAATCGTAATGAAAAATCTTTTTTTTTTTAATGCTTTATTAGTATTCACCGTCTCCTATATAATAATAATATATGTATTGGCGGATGACTTGACTTTCCGATTCTTGGGCCGAAGCTCGAAATATCCCCGTAAAGACCTACATATACATTATATTGTATGCACACACACACACCTGATACTGTATTCACAATACCCGGAAAAGAAAGAAAGAAAGAAAGAAGAGGTCACAGCGGGGAATAAAACAAATTAACGTGTACTGGGAAAAAGGCATCACCGGGTGTATATATATAACTATATATATATATAGAACGGCGGGGAGAAAGAGCGTGCGCCTGCAAAAGCAGAGGTTTTTCCTCGTCCAAGGGATGGGATGTATATAAGGTACAGATAAGAGTATATAGCTCCAAGAAAGAGTCCTTCGCACGCCGCGCAACAGGCATCATCAGGAAGAACAGGTGCAGAAGCGCGCGCCCCCCCCCCTCTCTCACGCCTCTTTGCTAAAACATATAACGGTTCGTCCTTCCTCCGTCGTTTCTTCGTCTCTCCCTCTTTTTTTTTTTTCTCTCTTTCATACAATATATATATATATATACGTACGCACGCTTAACTTGTGCGCTCCTTCTCCGCGCTCTTCCTGCTTATATTCGTTTCGAGTCAGCGGACTTTCTTTGGCTGCTAGCTTATATATACATATATATATATATATATATACATTACAAGAGGTATGCAGCAGGAAACATCCCTCTTGTATATACAAGTATATATATAGCTGCTCAGCCGATTATAAAACACCTGTGTCCGGCTCCCGCGCATCCGCTCTCTCTCTCTCTCTCTCTTTCTGTTCCGCAAGCTGCACACCCTGCAAGACGATATATATGTTGTATATATACACGGGTGCATATGCCGTAATATGGCCAAATATATGGTACGGTGTAGGGAGGGCGCGGGAACCTTTTCGGCCGCGCTCGCTGCTCTTCCTCCGCCCAGCTTTGAACCGTATGTTATTTACTGCGTGATCCGGGTGTTTTATTTATTTTTTTTTTAATCCTTTTTTTTTATTACCTCGGTGTTGCAGTGCCACGGCGTCGATTGGGTAATCGCTCTTTTTTCGTGGAACTCACACAAAAAAATAAAAAATAAAATTGTAGTATATGGGTACCTATATATACACTCGGTCGGATCGGTTTAATTTATCGACGACTATTTTCATTCTTGAACGCTTTTCGAAAAGAAAAGCTCGTTGTAAAGAAAAAGAGAGGGGGGAGGACAAAAACACACGGTATTTAAGCCCTTTAAACGACACACGTATATAATATACTATATGTATTTGTACACGCCGGCCGGTTTCTTCTATTCTTGCAGTTATATATGTACATATACGTATGTGTAGAGAGAGAAACCATAAAATGAATGAAATATACCATTGTGTACCCACAACTTATCTCTATATGGAGTTTGGATCCAATGGTTTACATTTATACACTTTTCACGGCTATTTTCGGTCCTCCGCTCGGATTGCAGCCCACCCACTCTGATCCTCCGATTTCATTTA
This sequence comes from Copidosoma floridanum, assembly GCF_036245765.1. Taxonomy (NCBI): domain Eukaryota; kingdom Metazoa; phylum Arthropoda; class Insecta; order Hymenoptera; family Encyrtidae; genus Copidosoma; species Copidosoma floridanum. The sequence goes on from NW_028321890.1 coordinate 35,103,956, forward strand.
CACGTACATCTATATGTATACATAGTAAAACGTAACACTTTCTGCACTTTGTATACACATGCACAATATATAATGCACCGGGACTACTCGTGTCACATATTATTATATATACATGTACCTCTATACGTATATATACGCGTATATTTATTGTTCCAGCGGTGTGGCGCGCCGCGGGCGCTGAAAATAGACGCGAGAGCCCCGCACATGGCCCGCGCATACTTATATACACACCAGAGTTTTACTTTCTTCTTTTTTGTATTTTTCAAGATTGAAAATTCCTCGGCTCGCGCCTCGGGCACTTTAATTCACGCCCAAGTGCTTTACCCTATACCGGCGGCCGTGTTTGGCTAAGCCGCGTGGCATCGCTGTGTATATATATATATAAGCGCTCTTGTGTGACGGAGGAAGGGGGGAAAAAAAAGGCCCCGGCCAAGTTTGGACTGCACATAGCTTACACATCGCCACCATCATCAGCATCAGCTATCGCGCGGAAGCGGAAGTTGAAAAGAGAAAGGGAGGCACGACGCGCGGGGGCTGTTGAAGGTCTCTCCGACAAGCATCGAAGTGGAATATAAAAGGAGAACGTGCTCGTGACGGCGCGGGGCTGATGCTTCTTGATTCTTCAAAGCGGAAGTCCAGTGAAAGTCTTCTTCTTCTTTTTTTCTTTTCTATGCTGGCTATCTATAGATTCTTTTTTTTTTTCTTTTTTTTTTTTTTTCTCACATACACATAAGAGGACGCTCGCCTTGTCGTTCTTGTTAATCCTTACGTACATACATATATTATAAGGTGATGCGATACGAGAGAAAATTGCTCGCTGTACGTCATATTTACCATTAAGTGCCATTGTAGCGACGACGCACCGTTTACGCATCAACCGCGGCCAGGCTGCAGTCGGGCGTGAAATGTGTGTGCTCGTGACTTGTAGGTACACTTATATGCACAGTATATCTTATTCGAGGAATTGATTAGTCCTCGGTTCAGCTTGGTCGCGTTTAATAAAGTGGTAGGGTACGTAATGCATGTTGCTCACATACTGCTTGCTCGTGATATTACGTAAATGTTATCCAACTTGGCATTGAATAGACTCCCCCCTCTCTCTTTCTAAATATCAGCGTGTGGGTGTGGTCAACTCTCGTTCAAGAGCAAAATTAAATATATACTTACACCCGAGCGCATGAATGTTGGTCTCCGTATAGGCGAGTAGATTGGACGATCAAGTAATCGCTGCGTACTCGTTTGGACGGTTTATTTAAATTATCTGTACCCTCCGATAATGAGAGAATAAAAAGGAAGAAATCACAACATATGCGTGATTTAACGGGGCATTTTTGGGAATTAATTAATTTTATTTTTTACCGGTCGGTCCAACGATGTTACGGTGACTCAGCTCATCGCGTATATGTACACATACGAAAACCAATTAAATTATCGGTCGTTGTGAAGAAAAAGAAAAAAAAACTAATTTCGTCGTTTCATCGGATTCGGCGTCGAGTCGGTACTTCTCGTTTGAAGTTGTTATTCTCGACATGTATTCGTTTGAAATGTTGAAAAACACGGTGGACCAGGAAAAAGAAATACAAACCGTGATTAATCGCTCGGAAGAGTGACGCGTAGTTTACATTCGTACGAAATTGTCAAACAAACGTGTCACGATTTCGAACGGCATTGGAAGTATGGATTTCCAAAGAAGCAAAGGATATATATAGCATATTACACTTACGCGTGGCCCGTTGACAAAAAATTTCTTCAACGAATGACCGTGAAAACCCCACTATATAAGCTGCATTTTTGTTTCCGCACTCACGAGTCAGAAATTAAAAAAAAACACCCATTCCGAATTGGGCATGAAAAAAAAAAAAAAATCTCTTTGAGCCCGCGTCTAATAAAATAAGCTCGCGGTGTACTTGTAAATTTTATATATACATGCGCGAGTCGAAATCCAAAGACGCGTGCATCAAGTGTTGTAAGAATGAAAAAAAGAAGAAAAAAAAAAAAAAAGCAGTTAGCACGGCTTGCGTGTATAATATAGTATATAATATTTCGGTGAGTCTTTTATTAATCATATGTTTGTACAAAAGGAGCATCGTAAAAAAGGGGGATGCATATAGGTGTGTGGGCAGCTGCTCGCGCGTGCCTCCTGACAACAAACAACGGCCACGGGACTTATAATAAGTGCACGTAACGGCGGCATAAGGAGAGAAGGTGCGCGTCTCGATGATGACGCTTGTGCGTGTGCAGCGCCCGGCCACACTGCTCTCTCTCTCTCGGTCAACGGCCGACTGCGTCATAAGTGTATGTACGTAGGTGCATCTACTGCAGGAATAAAGTACAGAGCCTCCGTCTCCGCATGCATACCTATACATCATCACTTACGTTATCTATATATATATACGTATACGCATATACCTTAAGTGCAGCTGTGTGCGGGCTCCGGCTCTTTTTATTTCATGCAACTCCGCGGTTCTCCTCCCGTCGTCTCGTGCTGCACGCGTGCACGCGGTGCTACCGTACCTATACCATGTATACCTATATATTCACGTACGTGTTTATTTTACACGTTGAAATTTCTGAAAAATCATGAAAGAATGACTCATCACTTATTGTTTTTTTTGCAAAACGTCCAGCTGTAAGCCCTTGCACCCACACAATTATTATGTAAGATTAGAGCACACTGTTGATTTCCTCTCGTATGCGTTACACGTTAACGTATCATTTGCTACACTTAGTAATATATATGTATGGATTCATTATTCACATCATTTATTTTTATTAGGTAGACTGTATTATCATTCCTATACATGTTTCGATCCCTAATATATATACATCAGCCTCCGGTTTTCTCTCCTATAAAGTGACCACAGGCACGATGCAACCTGAACACGCTGCTTCCGTTTTATACATATATAAACACATTACAGCACCAGACTTACCTCGTGGTTATATACAATGTAAGCGCGTAACAGTGGTAGATTGGCGGTAGTATAAAATGTACACCTAAGGCATTAATCGCAGCTCGAAGGAAGCCTCGACGGGTTTCCTGTCTAATTAATTAATCGCGGGACAGGATCTTGCGGCGGGCACAGCGACTCAGATGTATTATATACATATAGGGAAAGAAAGACTCTGCAAATGCCCTTTACTGACGTAACAGAAGGCCAATTGGGATTAACATTGACGTTTATGTCGTTCATACGTTAAATGACTCGAGTGATTATACGCGTAGGATTATTTATACATACATTATTGTACATATGAAATGACATTGCTGGTATACCTCCTATGGACCATTAATCACATCCAATGGGTACAAATGTATACTATTTGTGTATTTTTCGTGTACGCGCATTTGTAAACTTAATAGTTTGTGTGGGTGTGCTGAACTGCGTGCGTTAGTAAAAGAAGGGACTTATTGTCACAGGAAAATTAAAGGTTTGAGAAAAAAATAAATAAATAAAATGATCGTTACGCGTTTCTGAAAAATTGAAATTTATTACGAGTGTACATTTTTCAACGAAAATCAATTGAAATAAAATAATTTTTTTTTATCAATTGTTTATTGTTAAAAACGATGAAGGGTGTTGAAAAAGCAGCCCCAGCCCTCCAGCGCGATTGTGACCATGGTGCCTCTCGTGCCATTTGTGTAATATTGACAAAGTTCATCAATATGGTGCAATATGAAAGGCACAGTACGGCAACAAGTGTTACGAATTATCGTTTCGTTTTTATTCTTCTCTATTTTTTATTTTCACCTGAAAAAAAAAACAGATGCAATTTCTTCACGTCCAGATTTAAAATGTTACATCGATGTGCACACACGAAATGTATTGATGATACATTGGAAAATGGGATTTCTCATCTTAAATAATCCCAACGATTTTAATTTTGTAACAATGATATTGAAACTTTTACAAATAATTTTTTTTATCAAACATTAATACTTATAAAAAAATAAAAAATAAACTAAATTGTAAGTACTCATCCGCGAATTCAAACGATGGCGCGTCAACGAAGAGGTAGCACTGTAGTACTAGAATCGACCGCTACGCGTCGCCTACTCCGAAAACACGCTTCCCTCTAGAGGATTGGCAACTTTACATTATAAGAGCTCAAAAATTCTCACTTCTAGTATCGCTTCTCGGCCTCTGGCTAAGATCAAAAGTGTAGTATCTGTTCTTATCAGCTTGATATCTGATATGTCCCTCATTGAGGGACCAGAATATCGAACTGATTTTTGAAACAGGGCGAGATGTCTGGGGCTTGCTCCGATCTTGCCGCGGGTCTGCCTTCCATTGCAGTGACGGAAGGATCGGCCCACACAATCGAATTGAAAAATAATATCTAATCCTCGTATTCATAGAGTTCGTTGAACCTTGTGTACGAAACTGTAGATAATTGTAAATTCCGAGGGTAAGAGTGAAACAGTAACTTTAAAAGAACAATTGGTCCTCAACTCTGTATATCATGAGTGAATGTACTTACTGTGCACCTCTTTACTTACGAAATAATATTGCTCTACTTCAATTGCATTTTAGTAAGCAAAAAATTAAACATCGGGTGGAGTTTTACTTACTCTACAACATGATTTTTGCTTGAATATTTTTTTTAGGTGGAAGAAAATACATACTCAGCACTTATTGCACTAATTTTTAATACCAAGCAACTTAAATCATCAAAGATTACAAATTTGTTTACTAAAAAAACTGATATCATCAATTTATGTTTTCAAAACAATTATTTTTCACACTAATTTGCAATCAGTTGTACGTGTATGCAAAGTACACCAAATGCTATATAGCGATTAAACAAAAATAGACTTTTCTTTTCACCCTCGTTCGAATGGCGTGCAAGATCGTCATTCCACGCTATATACTTTTCCCCGAGCTCTCTCGCTTCGTACAGCTCGCGAAGCTCAATATTCGCCTTTCTACCCGTACGTTTCCCAGTGAAATCAACCAGCTGCATAAATTGTTTTGTTTGTGGCCTTTTGCACGTAGGTTCCGCCGTATCGATGCTAAATTGCAAAAGTCATCTCGTGGATTCGATACTGCAATTTTCCAATTTTCTTTACTCTGCAAACGCCATGCAAATTGCAGGTCTCGTTGCTTACGATTGCATATTGGACTTTGTAGAATGTTTTTGCACATTAATAGTTTTTTTTCATGAGCTCTTGTTATTGTTGTTACTGTTGCCACAATCATTTTTTAATCAAATAACAAAATGCTTCAAAAAACTTCAGCGAAAGACCAAACTAACTATTCAAAGCATCTTGCACTTGTTTGCGTTTTTTTTTTTTTTTTTTTTTTTTTTTTTTTTTTTTTTATACAGGGTAACTGCATTAACGTGTTGTTTTATTTTCGCAGACACCCGCCAAGTTCCAGCCTCAATCGAGTCCATTGAAATCGACCAAGTACATGCATATATACGCGCTATCTAGACGCGCACGCATGTCGTTGACAATATTTGTCATTAAAAAAAATGCAAAGCGCGCATATCGCGAGTCGAGCGCGTAATCTCTTACTCCCAGGCGTTTTTTTTTTCTCCACCTCTCTCTTTATATGTATACAGAAAAAAACTTTTCTTTTTTTTTCACTCAAAAGTCTCGAATCGCATGGCGAACGATCTTTTTCATACCCATGCAAAATAAGACCGCTGCAAAAAAAAATAGGGAGGCGTGCACGCCTAAATAAAGAGAAATCCCACACACGCACGTAATCTACACGGCTCTCCTCCCATTTATCAAATCCGCCCCGTACAATCGTTGATGAGATAGACCGAGTGTCTATACCAAGTACATATATGTCATATACCTATCACAAGCGGCAGGCTGGATTTATTTTCATGGCTGGCGTATCGTAATTTCTTTCGTTTACTCGCGAATGAAACTCTGGTGGCAGTTTTGCGTGTGTGCACGTGTATTATAAACTGATGGTTGCGACACCGGTTGACAGTTTGCTCATATATATATATGTTACGATATATTTCCAATCTTAAAAAAAAATGAAGGTGGAATTAGTTTATCAATACAAACACAATCAAAATTGATGCGACTTGATTTTTTTTTGACTCCGAAAAAATATTTATACACCAAAAACTTCATTTGCTTCAAGTTAAGATGCAATAAAATTAAACGCAACATCCCTTACGTTAATACGTATCGCACAAGTTTTTTTAGCCCATGACTACATGGCATTTAATTTGAAAATTGCCTTTAAAAAAAAAAAAAATAGGAAAAAAAAAACAAATGTGTTTATTTTTTTTTTTCAACTTTTCATGCCATTGACTGTTGCTGTTAACGTATTACACATTTTTTCGCGTAGCCCCAGGGCTGATCGAATTAGCCGCGAGTAAGTAAGGAGCAATATCGGCACGTGAGTACCATCACGCTGTATGATAGAAGAGATTCCTCTCTGGCGCGCGGCTTTCTCCCGTTGCGTCCATATTCTCGAATGAATGGCAAATATGCAAATTAGAGCCACGTGACGGTAGTTTTGGGTGTACCACACTGTATTGGGGGACAAGGGACAAGGTGCGGTATATAGGCATACAAACGCCATACGACAGCGACTCCCGCGTATACATGTCATATATAAACAGAACACACAAAATCTCTCTTAACCCGGCTCATACAAATGCATATATTATACCTGCGTGGCACTCGATACTTCAGTTCTCCTCCTGCAGTATAATCTTCCTTTTCCTCTTGCGCTGCTCTATTCTCCTCCGCGATCACGTAATGATACACGTATATATGTAACGCGCGCGTGCTCCGATACCTACTCGCGTACTTAAATGCAGAGACGCGTGCTTTCTCAATCCCTTGGGCTCGTTTCCCTTTTTTTTTTTTTTTTTTTTTTTCATACGTACTTATTCCCCCCGCCCCTTTTTCTTATTAATTCGCTCCTTCCGCTTCCTCTCTCACCTCAAAAGCGTCCACAATAACCCAACAAAGATATATACAATGGGTGTACCTTGTATTTGTATAATTACATACATATATATAAATGGGGTAATATATTTATGCTCTGTACATTTATAAAGCAGTTGTTTTAAACAAAAAGTTGTACCTACAATACATCGATACAGTACAATCAACAGTTGAACGCTGGTGAAAAAATTGAACAATAACAATGATGATTAGAGACGTTTAAACAGCATATTGATTCATCGTCGACACACATCAGTTAATAATCAGTTTTGCTGATTCATACATATAAGCTCTTGTTTTTTTTGTTGTTTTTTTTATTAATGACTATACATATTATGGTGTTACTAGCTGATTGGCATTCACGTGATTTCATCTACTTTCAATCGGTAAATATTAAACGCAAAAATCAGTGGATTTTACCGAGTGCCGTATAGGCGATAGCTTTTCATTTTCCGTAAGGAGGTCGCGGCGCATTATTCTTCACATTCCGTGTCGCGATACCAATATATATATACTCACTTCTCAGCATCAATAAAGCCATCGTCGTGCTGCTGCTGCGACGAGTAATATATATATATATACATACATTGCATATACCACAGAGGGACTCTATATTTTTTGTTTTTTCCAATTTGTATCACGTTTTCTCGTGATCGCTCGCAGCGATCTCTATACTTATACATGCACAGCTGAATTGAAAGTCATCCGCGAAATACGTACTCATCCGTCGATGCTCAATTTGCTCCCTCGAATTTCTCGTCACGAATTTCACTCCCCCCAATACCTATATCTTATGCACATTGCGAAATGTTGGCTCATCCGTTTAGAATTGTTTTACTCTCTCTCCGTCACACTATCGCGCGGTGCTTACAATTTATATCCAAAAGAAAACGAGGTCGGCGCGCAGTGCAAAACCCTCATCGACTACATCTGTTATTTTTTCAAAGATAATATATTACGAGGAAAATTTTGGTTATTTGGGCAGCTTGTGTACGATGCGGGCTGCAATACGATGTTGCGCGTGGACACGGGCCTTTTTCGCGGAGGTCGTCGCTACACGTAACTTACTCTCGCTCTCGTCTTCCGGAGTATAACAAGAGTCAAAAAGTACTTGATGAATTTATAAATAAACATTTACAGGTACAACATTGGAGCGCCACAGAGGGCGAGAGAGAGTGAAAAACTCAGCTAGAAAGTCCCACGGTGTCATTGCTGCGGGTCAAAGACCTTTTATGACCACCCGCTCTCCTTCTTCTCCTTTCATCGTCCTCCTCCTCCTTATTTCTCATTCTTGCGCGTACGTAGCGTTGCACTCTGTACTTGAGTGCGCTCCTCTTAATTGACGTGTACCAAATTTCTCTCATACATCATAAGTACAATATTGTCACTTGATCCTTTCTCCGCATATTTATATATATATATACCTGTATTTTCCTATGACTTTTATCGATTCTATGTATAAAAATAATGTTCATACCTACATGTACAGTTGAAATTTAATGCGTCGTATGGTTTTTGGTTTCAGGACAAACAAGTACCTGCAGAAATCGTCGATCAGCCGAGTGTGCGCGATCGGTGGTTTTTTTATAAGCATTCCGGTCTTCTTAGCTGGTAAGAGAATTTTCGACTGCCATTCTCGTTGTGTCATTCTTTCTCTCTGACTTTTTACCTTCCGGATCCGGTTCGATGCACGGTGTATACATATACATATGTTTAAAAAAAAAAAAAAGAGGTCTTAATTGCGCCGATGATGACGGTGATTCGGAGAAGTCGGAAAAGTCGCCCCGCGCTAGCGCGTAGTACTAGAATCGACCGGTACGCGTCGCCTACTCCGAAAACACGCTTCCCTCTAGAGGATTGGCAACTGTACATTATAAGAGCTGAAAAATTCACACCACTTGTACTTCTTGGTGATATCGGCTCAGTGCTAAGTCCCTCACTGAGGGCCGAGCTGACTTTTGTAACATGTTTGATACAGGGTGAGATGTCTGGGGCTTGCTCCGATCTCGCCATGGGCCTGCCTTCCATTGCAGTGAAGGAAGGATAGGCCCACATAATCTAATTAAAAAGAAAAGAATACCCTTCCATTGTATTAACAGTATTCGTTGAATCTCATGAGAAACAATCTGATGAGAGATCATGACATACAAAGTACATCAGTTGCATGTTGCAGTGTGATATTATTCGAAATTTTCTTATGAAAATTTAATCTCGGCTTTCGATCGATCATCACATTCGGAGAATTATGATTTGTTTTTTGTTTGTTCGCGCGCGCCTTGCTTATTATTTTGATACTAAATTGTCAAGTCTATTGTATATTATATCAGAGAAAATGAAATTAACAATAATATTTGTTTCAGGTATGATACTCTACGCGTTTATTCAATTCCAATCGACATCGGCCATCGTGACGTCGGTGATCATCGGTTTTGGAATTTTGTATTGTGGCTGCGTTCTGGTGCACACGGTCTTCGTGTGGCAAAAAGTAAGTCGATACACGTCCACTTTTGGTACAACTTACAAATTATCAAATTTAAGGATAGCTATTATTTACCACTCCAGTAGACATGATCGATATAAGATACAAGTACGCGCGTACAAGGAAAAGAAAAGCAGGTCATAAAGGTATTTGCAGGGCACACCTTCTAGATTCTGAAAAAAGTCAATTGTCAAAAAAGATGAATTTCGGATTTTTTTTCTTCCAGTAGTCTATTGTTGGCGTAAATTTTTCAAGGATAACGATAAAGTTGTACTTGACCTGGAGACAATGACCACTGAAATATGCAAAGTCACAAAATGATTGTTCTTTCTGTAATACAACTCGTGATTTCTTAAAGATTTTCACATGTGTGTACATAATGCGTATGGCCACTATGTTTACATTGAGAGTCAAATACCTCGAGCGAGCAACCGGCAAACTGGTTTTTTTTTTTTTTTTTTTCATTTTTTTAAAAATCGGTTACACATATATACAGAGGCCCAGTCGTACTCGTTTTGAACGTGTGACGAGAAACCCCTCGTCCCCTCTGAAAAATACAAAATTTAAACGGAAAAAAGGTACAATCGAAAAGGGCACGACATTCCGGGAATTCTCTTTTAAATCTGTTAACTTACCTTTTAGAGTTCCGTGTATAGGTACATTTTTCTTCGTTTTTCCTCTCGACATTCACTTTACTCGGGCATACTTATACATCTACATATTATACTCGTGCCTCTTCTCAAACCTTATATCAAGGATAATTATATCCACCATCCACCCAACTCTCGACTTTATCACGCGCTATTAATAGAATTTCGTTAAAAACCACATCGAATTAATTTAACGATCATTGGGAGGAAAATAAAAATTAATTGAGAATTACGACCCTGACCGTCTGTTACTACCAAAGTAGTACCTATAATGGTGTTTGAATTTCAATTAACAGTGGGGTAATGTTTTGTGCTCAGGAGAAGACGAATGCAATGAAGGCGCTTCGTCGGGAACAGTACGAGGCTGCGGCCCAGCTGCAACGTCAGCAGCAACAGCAGCAGCAGCAACAACAACAGCAGCAGCAACAGCAGCAGCAGCAGAACCAGCAACGTCCACAAGTTACGAGCTCGTGCGGAGCCGCGAGTCGTCTGGCAGCTAGTGACCAGCTGGTAATGGGCAATCACTCCCGACTCGGCTTAAACGCGTCGATGGTCCATCAACAGCAGCCGGTCCACCAGCAGCAACAGCACTCGCTCGGTCTACACGGGCACAGGCACGTGTCCATGTCCCCGGCGCTTACCGGCGGAGGCTTGCACGCCGGCGTTTTGAACGCCTCGCAGCGCAGCCACCTCATGATGGGTCCGGCTAGTCCGCCCCGTACTCCGGGCGACCACTCGCCTACCGGAGTACCTCCTGGCCGTGCTTCCCAACAGCAACAGCAACGCGAGGCCGCGGGCAGCGTCAGCCCCGGACTGCCGGTTGCCACTGTCGACCTCAGCTCGGCCAATAGTCACGAGCTATCCACGCTTGTCTGAGTATACCTGGAGTGCTCATGGGCTACAAACAATTATGCAAGGTGTCGAGTGCGTGACATATGTGATGCGTGTATACGCTACACCGAGCTAGCTTTATGACTTTTGGGGTACACTTTTTTTTTGAGCTCTAGAGCTGACAGGCACCACTTGCCTGTCTCTGATGAGGGGACTCTTGATAGTGTGTTTATGCGTGTTATGTGGTTTTTTTTTTCTTCTCAATTGTATTATAACTTTGCGAATGGTTTTCTCATTAGGAGGAAGTAATCTATAGCGGTCTATGGAACTGTAAACGTGTGCCCTTGAATTATTTTGTTCTACGTATTTTGGATTCATATAATACGATGTATGTGTACGATGATTACTTTTTGTTGTTCAAATGGAGTAATTCACGAGAAAACTTGTTTTCGGTTGTTACGCGTATGCCCTTTTTTTTACAATTTTTTTGTAAGATTTACTCATTTTGCTACTATAAAGAAAAAAAAAAAAAAAAACATCACTGCTACTGGGTGTAAAACTCATGGAAAGACTGAAGTTTGCAGTTTTATGTAAAAATACATGATACATTTGTTATTCCATGATTTGTTGTAACGTAAATGGTTAATCAGAGTTGCTCAAGTTGGGCAAATTTCAAATGTTTAAACTTACAAAGTACAATTCAGCTATTTTTATCAATTGTATAAAATTCGTAGTTAATATTATAATATAATGTTATGAATATTCACAAACAGTTTACGAAAACGTTTATTATTAAGTTTAAGTCAAGATTGATTTTCAATGTGTAAATAAAATGCACATGTACGAAATATATATTGCACATGATTGTATGAAACTATTTTTTTATAGTAACAGTTGCCTCGTGATCATAAGGCAGGGTAATGAAATGAAATTCGAGTACGTCATTGTCACATTATGTAGGTAGTGCAGTTGAAAATAACTTTCATATTTTATGTACAATTTAATGGAAAAATAAATTATTGATAATCGTTAGGTACATTAAAGTGTTTTAGCTTTATGTACCAATCACACATAAATTATTTAATTTTAAAAATGTACAAGTCATTCAAGAAATAAAACAAAATGTTGTAAAAAGGTTTTTAATAACAATCATTCGTCATCAATAAAAATATTTCACTTAATATCTATGTCATAAAATATGAGTTCAAATCAACATGAAATTTTCAATTTGTTTGTTGATGTACAAGCATTTTTTTGTAAATATATATATATATATATTTGTATAAAAAATTTTTTCTATAGAATTCTGTACATGATACCTGCTCTAGGTCAATTTTAATTAATTTCTACCTAACACTGCACGTTGTTATCTGGCATCATGGATAGTGGATGGTACTTTAACTTCAAGGCCATTTAATTCCTCCGACAGTATGATTTGACATCCTAATCTCGATCTGCAAGAGTTGTAAAGAAATTGAAATTTTTTTTTTTACAAATCTACAAGACACTACCAAGAAATATATGTAACTCACGTATCAGTCAATTCATATGCAAGATCCAACATATCCATTTCTTCATCTGATGGCTTATCAGGCAGTCTGTCATAGTCTTTTTTGGAAAAGATCAAGTGACACGTACTACAAGTCAATGTACCTTCACATGCTCCTAGAAATTCGTAGTAGATCATGAGATTCTATTAACTGTCTGAAGATTGTTGAAAATTGAATAATCTTCTTACCAAATCCATCTAGATCAATTTCATTATTCACAATAACATCCAACAAGCTATCTCCCACCTTCCCTTTGGCCTCTATTCTTTTTCCACTTGATCTCACAAACGTAACATTAACTCTTAAACAAAAAAAAAAAAAAAACAAAAAAAAACAAAACAAAAAAAACAAGTATTAAAACATAGGAATATCAAAGACAAATATTGAAATACTACATTGCAAAACACTTGTTGAAGACACATACTCTTTTTTTTCTGAAAGTGGCTGGGTAGTCGAGGTATGCCTTGCAAATGGAACATATTGGAGTCGCTCGCTCTTTGACCCAAGTTTCGATATCCGGGAGGAAAAGATAAATTTTGAAATTCCTTGTATTTGACGTACAAGAGCCATTTCAATAAAAAAAAACCACGACTTATTGGTGACAACGTAAGAGAAATTTTTTGTTTGTTAAAGGCCTAAGGCAGTCAAGAATCACTCCTTGTAGACTATTAGGTACACTTATTCATAGTTATTCTGATATGCCTGGCGTGGATATTTAATTTGATAATCAAATAGTTTTCTTTTACTTAAAAAATAATATTAGTTGATTAACAAACTAATCATTCACTTGACGTGAAATCGTTTATACAAACAGTTTACGACTAACAACCTGCTAGAAAGCAACGTAACCTGCTATTTATCGCACCACCTTTCGACTGAGAAAATATCCCTAGTCTTCCTCGTCGAATGTCCAACTCTGATGTTACTAGAAGCTCGTACTCATAAAAAAAAATAATTTACCTACAAAATAAATAACGGCACCTATTTTCTTTTGATCTAAAATAATTATTGATAGTTGAGTATTGAAAAATATCACGTTTCGTAACAGAAAACTTGTACGGCTACTGATATTTTACATTTTTTTCTGATAATATATATATATGCGTTTTGTCAGGATAAAAATGTCCCTAGACTAACTGAGGTAAAAACACAATGAATACAAAGTATTGAGTACAAAGTATTAGTAATGAAAGTATTGTTTACCTATTTAAACTTTAATCAACTTTATAATCAAACAATTGTGTCCTTTTTAATCTAAAACGTATCATTTTAATTTTATTAATTATTTACGTCAAGTTTTCGCGCGCCTAGTTGTTACGTCTGCTAGGTATCAAAGGCATTTGTCAAAAATATGCCCATATAACGTATAAACAGTCCTAGTAAAGTGATTATGAACAAGTTTTGGTTGATGTAACAAAATCACTGTGTAAAGTTAGTTAAGTAATTATTGTTTTCCATAAGTACTTTGAATTATGTACTACAAATAAATGACAATGAGGAGCACTACATTCAGCAACTGACACACAAATTTTAAATTGTCAAGTAAACAATCATCAATAACAATGGACAAGTTGACCATTATTTCTGGCACTTTGTTTCTCGCTGCAGATATGTTTGCAGTTGTTAGTCTCGCAATGCCAGATTGGATTATAACTGATGTTGGAGGTTAGATTTTTATGCAATTTTGTGCACTTATTTTATTTAATACTTGATTGTAAGTAATAATTATGACAGGAGATACAAGATTAGGTTTGATGTGGTCGTGCATGACTTTATACAATAGGCCTCAAGTTTGCTACAAGCCAGATTTAAAACCAGAATGGTGGACAGCCTTGGTTTGCATTTTAATTGGATGCATTTTAATCACAACTACCATTATATTACTGATCAGTTCACACTGGGATAGAAATCTTATACCTTATGCTCGTTGGGTGGGATTCAGTGCAAGTAAGAGTACTCTTGTATATGCAAAATATCAAATTGACATTTGCAGGTACGATAATTTTTTTTTTACATTCTTACAGTGGTAGTTTTTTGTTTGGCTGCAGTTATATTTCCGATGGGATTCCATATTGATGAGATCGGTGGCCAACCATACCAGTTGCCAAATTCTCATCAAGTCGGTATGTCATACATCTTGTTTGTTTTATCACTTTGGATCACAGTGATTTCTGAACTATTTGCTGGAAAGGTCTGCCTGCCACATTTTTAGCATCTCTTGACGAATTTTTTTTTCTTCACTTTATTTTTCATCATACTGTGCATACCATACATTTATAAAAGAGGCGTACCATAATTCATTATTTTTTTCAATCAATTCTGTGTGTTTTACATGAATCAACTATTTGAAGTTAAATACAATTTTTTTGTTAAAAAAAAAAAAATCCTACTGTAAATAATAAGAATAGAAAAAGTTTTGTGTAAATCCATTGGATGGAGAAAGTGTAGGTATTTAGGATTGTATTAAATTTTTTAATTAATGCGTACATTATGTAAATACTTTATTATTCTAGAAATAAGTTTTTGTGACAAGTGTTTCACTGATAAAATATCAGGATAATTTTTAAATATTAGGTTTTAATTAGTTCAGTATTCAACTAAAATTGTGATAAATATAAGAGTAAGATAAAAACAAATTTGTACTGAAATTAAGGATGTCATTCAACCTGAATATTAAATAGTATGATAAAATTGTGTAAACTTAACCAATAATAAAAGAATGTAAGAATCAATGATCTTAATGTTACTCAAAAAAGGTGAAGCATGTGTATAGAAA
This sequence comes from Copidosoma floridanum, assembly GCF_036245765.1. Taxonomy (NCBI): domain Eukaryota; kingdom Metazoa; phylum Arthropoda; class Insecta; order Hymenoptera; family Encyrtidae; genus Copidosoma; species Copidosoma floridanum. The sequence continues at coordinate 35,119,170 of NW_028321890.1, forward strand.
GCAATATAATTTTATTTTTACATTAACAATTTTTACATTTACAGTTACAACTAAGCAGTTGTTTCTCCTCTAGAGATAAGTTGTTCACAACTCCTACTATCTTTATTTCACATACCAAATATGATCGCATTCCATTCACGTAAACATGTACATGATGAGTTGTGTACATGTATACATATAAAACAATAAGAATATAGTACATTTATAACGTTTTCATCTTTCTACAATAATATAATTTCGATCTGTTAACGCTTTATCCGGTAATACAAATCGTACATTAAATTTAGAAAATATAAAAATGCAAGTTTTTGTTATCTAAAACGAGGTGTTAAACTATGTATAGGTCTTTTTATTTTATTTTTTTTGCTGCAAGTAATTTACCGCGCTTTAACATTATTTGAGAGCCCAATAGTATCACATCTTCTATAATATAGTAAATATGGTACTCTGGGTGGTAAAGGTTTCAGTACATTTGCCTCAGAGACACCTTTAAGCGAACTGTCATCATAGCGGACCCAGCCGCCGTACCCAACGTGAAAGGCATCAGTTACATAATGGCCTTTAGTTGCTTCCTTTCCATCATGGTAGGTAACAGCAAACAGCTTATACTGTCTTTGTTTTTGACTCGACTTTGGTCTGGCGTTCAATGACATCAATTCTAAAATAAAAATATTACGTTAATCATACTAATTATATTAGCAAGTGAGCATGCACGAGTTTAATTACTTACTATTGTCAATTTTAAGATCTATGGGGAATTCTACGCTTTTTAGGATTTTAGAACAACCATCAGGTTTATAATCAAACCACTTTAAGTGCAAAATAAGTATTACTGGCAGTTCTTCCAGTGTGACCTGTTTCCACGCTTCAATTGTTTGTTTTGTTTTACTGCAAGTCATTCCTTCAAGTGGGTCTTTTCCAACAAGTATTTCTAGTGCGCTTTTGACAGACTCAGCTTTCTACATACACAAAAAATCTTGTTAGATTCATGACATATGAACATATTAAAATTAAAAAAGTTTTATTAACCTCGACTTCAAGTTGCAAGGTAAAAAATGGCTGAACGTAGTCTGTGGCTTGTTCCGACGCTCGTTGAACTCTTGACCTTAATTGTCCTCTAAATATGTCTGATAATGGTGTACGTCCAAAATCTGTGCTTCGCGTAATTGATCCCTTATTCTTGGGGCCCATTACCTAAAAAAAAAAAAAAAGGAATAAAATTATTACCCAAACTTTTAATATTATATATAACACGACATAAATTGACGAGTTCATACTTTCCACTCCTCTTCATCTTGAACATCTATGCAATCTACGGATTTTTGTTCGTTGTTATTAGCCAATTTCATTAACTGAAAAATTGTAAATTAAATTTTGTTAAATTTTCATAAAAGTGAGGTAATTTGTTTTTTATCAAAAATAAAATGCGTTACCTCTAACATCTCGTCGCTAATTCCATTTAGCAGGCACGATAAAAATTCTTCGGCATCTTCTTGCCGACCTTCTACAGAAAATACACCAGGAGACGATGTATTTTTTAAAATGGTATACATATACGAAGGCTCAAATGGAACACCACTTTGAATATCCACAATAGCATCTTCATTACGCTTTTGTGCTCTATCTTTCCTCGCTAAACGAGCACCTTCCGGGAGTGGAGAAAATTCACGTACAAATTGAATCCTGTAATTGTTAAAACAACATAATTTTCAATTAGTGAAAAATACATTTACCTTTCCTGGTTAAATATTTCTTTGATTCTTACATGTTGTCGATTAGAGGACTAGGTGAGTGTCTTGAAGGATTTTTCGAGTACGGCATAGCCATAAACAAGTTGTAAAACGGTGGACAAGCAAGTAGAGCTTGTAATATGCTGTTAATGTAGCAGTAATTACTGCGATTTGTCAATCCTCGAGGTAATAAGCTAACAGTCTGTTTTTCCATTTGATGACCCAGTAAAAATTCTAAAAAAAAATTTTTTTTTGTCAATACTTGAATTTCAGTACGTATACATCAAAAAGTTGACGAAATACTTACCACCCATCCTATACGTGATTGGGTCATCACAATGTATTTGAGATGCATTGTTGTTGAACGTTTTGAATTGATCTACTGGTACGTTATTTTTTTGTTGTGATTCTTCTAGAAGGGATTTGTTATTTAAACTTTTTGATGGTAATTGAGTCTTTTGATGGTAATTTTCCTGTGAAGGTGGTTCAATATGATCACTAGCTACGACAGTTATGTTGTTAGGTGGGATAAGAGCTGTTGGCTTATTGGCACTGGCACTATGAGGTTCCGAATCTTTCTTCAAAAGACTAGCCCAAGACTTATTCTTGGAAGCAGAAGTTGAAGTGCTAACAGGCGCTACTGGTTCGTTAATATCTACTTTATTTTCTGTTATCACTTTAATTTCCTTTACTTCCTTAACTTCTTCAACTTTTTCAACTTTATTACTATGAATTTCTTCAATATTAACTTTTTCGACGGGTTTGGAAGCCATAGGAGCTATACTTGCAGCGGATTCTGGAGCTTTAGCTGGAGAAATTGTTTCATCATGTTCCTTAATGTCATTTCCATTTTGCTTAACTTCTATACTACTTTTAATATTGACGCAGGGTATGTCGTTTATTTCAACACCTTTGTAGTTTTCATTGATAGTTGAAACAATGTTGTGTTCAATTTTAACACCAAATTTTGTATTAGCTGTAGTATTATTGGCAGTTGAATTTTCATCAGCATCACTGACGGACGACTCTATGTTACTGTTATTAACAGTTACTGTTGTGACTATGTTGGTTTGGGATGAGTTGCTATTGTCATCGTGTGATTGATGAATGGAAGGCTTTGAAATATTTACATTTTGTAATTGTTTTTCATACGATTTGTGATTTGTGCTTTTTGTTGAAGATTCTCCATTTGTTTGTGGTGACATACTTTGAGAGTGGCGACTGTGTTTTGTATTTGTTGGAGATTGATGATATGATATGTAACTAAAGTAAAGATAGTAAATTACTAAGATGTGCTACTAAATGTAGTACATGATTGTTGTAAATGTTTCAACTTACTCAACACGATGAGTTTGTTGTGCCATTGGAGGTGAATGATATATTGCAGGAGGAGGGAAAAATATTGGCTGTCCAGTAGCATGATGTTGCTGGGGTGTGACAGCATGCTCCGAAATGCATACGTATGATGATTGATACGGCATATTCATCTGATACTGGTTGGGATCTCCCATGTAGCCAGTCTGGATTTCGTGACCATGATTCATACTTCTGCCGTAATTTTTATTGCTTCGCCCGCGACCGCGTCTTCCTCCTTCTCTCATTGAGGATATGTCTTGAGGTGATGGATCATTATTTGGTGTATACAAATTTTGGGGGTAAGCCATTCCTTGCATATAAGGGTGGACATGTTGGGGATCATTGTTCATGAATACATTTGACCAATCGGTGGTGTACATGGGTGCTATCATCTGTTGACTGTAGGGAATATTTGATGGTACTGTGAGAAGGACGGAAGATGCTGTTGTTGGTTGATCATATTTCAATACGTTTCCCTCTATTTCTAGAAGAAAAAAAAAAAAAAAAAAAAAAAAAAAACCATTACTCAATCAATAATTGACATTATCACTTAGCCCGGCTGTAGTAAACATCAAGCTCATCAAATCCTACCATATTGAGGCCAGACTTTTGGCTCCTCTAGATGCTGAACTTGTTGTTCAGCAGAGAGCACATGATAATTTCTGCAATCCTGTTTATCCCATGGCAACTGTACCGTATCAGTACTGAAGTTGGGTTTTAAAATAGCTGTCAGTTCATCTTTGCCGTGTTCATCTAAATTTGATAAATCTAAAAATTCAAAGTCGTTCTGGAAAAAAAAAAAATCTAATTATTAATGATAATTCACCAATCACTTGAAAAAAACATGCCAATTAATAGCTGCAAATGCAATAACGATAATGCCAATATTTTTTAATTTTGATTGAACGTTGGAATTTTAATGACTCGTATCGACACGTGCTTTTTTCCTCTTCAGCCCTGTAGCTTTTGCCAAATGGAGCAGCTAGCAAGAGAAATACCCTCCCCCTTCCACCCGTGTGTAACCTCAATAATTGAGCTTCTGGGAGATGCGTTCAGATCTTACAATTAGTATCGACGCATGGTTCTTTAAACGCGAGTACTCATCGAGGAAAAACGGTCATTGCCATTTTCGACCGATGACCGGCACTTTTGACCACTGAATAAATTGTTTTGGAAAGACACAACATTGCATAAAATAACCTCAAATACGATCACATGATAAAAAGAGATAGGGCAGAGAGAAGCATCAGCGGCAGCACCGACATTGCGGGTCTCCGTAAATGCGTATCTTATACATATAATACAATCCCACGTATGCGCGTAAAATAAATATCCAGCCTGGCGACGATTATGCATAAAAAACAAAAATTACGAACCTCGTATGAATCTTCCATGCTGGCGAAAAAGAACGTGAGAAAACATCAAAACGGCACAGGACGAGGCGTCTTCGTGGGTAGCAGCAGCAGCCAGCCTCGTTTGCGTCTTCGGAGCCGATATTCGACTCTCGCGCGCAAAAATTGATGCACTCCTGCAGGTACGGGGTACGGGTACTCCAGGAGATGATTATAGGTAAGACGTGTATTGAGTACTCGACTCAACCGCACACTGCAGTACGGAGCGGCTTCGTCTTCTTTCTCTTTCTTCTCCTCTTCCACCGCTTCCTCCACCTTCTCCGCCACTTTTTATATTATTTTTGTTTCTTCTTCACTTACTTGACAATTTTTTTTTCCAGTCAACTGCGAAAAGAGAGATAACGAACTTTCAGACAATCTTCAATGTTACGCGAGACCTAGGAATCGTTGCAACAGTATAATTATATTCAAGTTTATGATTTAAGTAGATAAGTGTATGTATTGTAAAACACCACTCGCTGCCGGATTAAGTAAGTAGGTGTCGGTCGAACTAAACTTGTAAAACGAAAAACTTTGTGTAAGTATTGGTGTATAAAAATTTTACGATTCAACTTTCAATTCCCAAACCTCTTGAAACCAAATTGCAAGCAACAAACTGATCGCTAATAAGTTTAAAGTAAACCAAATAACAGTTTCGCCGACGACGAATCGTATAATATTCCAAGATAACGACGAAAAGAGTGAATACTTATATGAGTGATATAACCTGCTAGCTACTTACGTTATATAGATATATAATTCTAGGTTCGCACATTCGCGTATGTACAACGTATTACGTATGTACGGGGCTTACACGAAACCAACTATTGCAATTATCTAGGATACAATTACCTAATTATTTTCGGCTTCGATTCCGATCCGGCTCTCTCAAAATCAACGCGGTCACAACAGGGCACCTCACACAGCTCGCACTTCACACGCATGCAGTTCTGTTCTTTAATGCTGCTTCTAATTCTTACCGTCCTCACCATCTACGTCGCGTTGGCTTACTAAGCATGTACAATGTGCATGAGAGGTTACAGTCTACAAGAAAGTACAGACATGCACGTTACTGTGCACTCTGCAGAGTTGGAGGGGATAGTTATTTCCTCAAAAGGGAGGGATTGATCACCACACCGAGAAAACTTTCAATTGTATATTTAAGTACAATACGTATTCGATCGTTATAATTTTATGAATCCAGAGTTCAATTTTGACAGTGTCTATTCGGACACGTTCCGTGTATATTCCGTGAAATAGTTCGTGTACACTCCGTGTAGACAACATCTAGATGGCGTGCCTTTCCGTTATCTTCCGTAATCTTTCCGTAAAAATCGTTGTCTACAATACCTCACGTAGTTTCTAGTGGAAACAAAACTCCGTATACTTCCGTGAGGAAAAAAAAAGTTGTCCCTATCAATCCGTGAAGGCAATACCAAGTCCGTAACGATCCGTAAGAGAAAAGACAAAGTTCGTAACGGTCCGTGAGAACAAAGCCAAGTCCGTAATGGTCCGTGAGTATAAAATTAAGTACGTAACGGTCCGTGAGGACAAAGCCAAGTTCGTAATGGTCCGTGGGAGAAAAAACAAAGTTCGTAACGGTCCGTGAGGACAAAGCCAAGTTCGTAATGGTCCGTGAGAGAAAAAACAAAGTTCGTAGTGGTCCGTGAGGACAAAGCCAAGTCTGTAACTTAATTTTATACTCACGGACCATTACGGACTTGGCTTTGTCCTCACGGACCACTACGAACTTTGTTTTTTCTCTCACGGACCATTACGAACTTGGCTTTGTCCTCACGGACCGTTACGAACTTTGTTTTTTCTCTCACGGACCATTACGAACTTGGCTTTGTCCTCACGGACCGTTACGAACTTTGTTTTTTCTCTCACGGACCATTACGGACTTGGTATTGCCTTCACGGATTGATAGGGACAACTTTTTTTTTCCTCACGGAAGTATACGGAGTTTTGTTTCCACTAGAAACTACGTGAGGTATTGTAGACAACGATTTTTACGGAAAGATTACGGAAGATAACGGAAAGGCACGCCATCTAGATGTTGTCCAGAGATTGTCTACACGGAGTGTATACGGACTATTTTACGGAGTATACACGGAACGCACGGAATATACACGGAACGTGTCCGAATAGACACTATCTTCAATTTTATTTATTGTCAAAAATATTGTTCAAACAGTTGTTTTCGAAAATATTTTATTGCTCCAAAAGAGGAGGCAAACTGTCATTACCGCGTTTGTAACTTACTGTATTCTGAAAATTCTTTTTTAGCGGTGTCAAGGAGCTGATACTTAACGTTGTTCATGACATATTCGTTTTGTTGCATTTCCAGTATCTAAAGGTTTTCATTATTTATGATGATGGTAAAAGCTTCACAATTTATTATAAATCGTTTTGGAAAGAATAAGTTATCAAAATACAGTTTTTAATGCAATATTTGTATATTGAAGTACATACATAAATAAATATATCGTCGAAATTTATAGAAACAATTTTTTCAATCACCCCCAACATCTTGCTCTCCTATACATGGTGGTGGTCATAATATGACCGCACAATTATCGCGTGTAAAAGAATAATACCGAATAGATATAAAATTTTTGCGTATAAACAGTGAATTGGAAGAAATAAATTTTTTTTTCATACAAAAAAATTAATAAATAATTTTTCCACTAATCTTTTGTATGGGTTCAATTGACAAACCTGCATGCAGTCTTCAAACGCACGTGGTGGTTCCATACGAAAAAATTGTAGATCCACTTTAAAGAAAATTAAATCATTTCATTATGCAAAATACTATGTTGAACTTTTTAATAATGTTGTTTGTCGATTGCAATGAATGAAAATAAAATTTACTTTTAACTGCAGCTCGAATAAATTTGACCAGGCATGACTGACCAAGTCTTTAACGTCAATAACGTGATGACATGCGATCAGTATACAGATAGATCAGACCATCAGACTCGATCGCGCAAGTTGATGAACTATTATCTACTTGGTTAATCATCTTATTTTTTTAAGAAAACATCTCACTATAGAACATGATAGCTAATTTTTTTATTAGTATTAAAATTATTGTATTAATCTCATACGGTAAACTGTAAATGAAAATTTAAACGCTCACAAAGTGTCAATAGTTAAAATTTATATATTCATAAAATACATGAACCCAGTGTATTAATAATCATTTTTAAGAACAACCGGATTGATAATTTCTTATATCCTTTTTTTGTTTCAACCCTTTGATTTAGTAGAAGTGATTTGATAATTTATAATACTAACATCACGATGAAGAATTTTCTAGATGCTTAGAAATTTAAATTTCGCTACCGGTACGTGCGATATATTAAACTACACATGTATATGAACCATTTTTTTGTTGAAGACTTGTAGTTGTATAAAAGAAAGCGTAATTTTTGAATGGCTCAACTTGTTTTCTGGACTATGAAATTTAAAATTAATTTGAGGATTAATATATTAAGTCTGCTTTATTTTTAATGGAATACAAAAATTTTCACTGTACATTTTTACAAAACAAAATTATGTTGTAATGTTTATATTATCACTTTCAAAAAAATGATAAAATCAAGTATACTTGTACAACTTTTATGAATATTCCGACATCCATCTTAAATTATCGTCTTTGTAATATTAATGACTTACAACAAATAATTCGTTTGTTTAATAACAGTTGTATCAGAATCGGCAATAGAATACATAATTTTTGAAAAAAAAAAGAAAAAACGCTTCACATCCCACTCAACCACTGGCAAAATAAATTCACTAAACACACTTGAATACTAAATTATTGCCCCAACACTTGACCACGTCCCCAACTATGGCCAAATGGTGAATTGGTAGAAGGTTGTGCTGTTGGTGCAGCTCCAAAACCACGGATATTACTTCTTTGAGGAAAATAATATTCTAAAATAGATGGAGTGCTGAGCAAACTTGGTCCTCCGAACTCTTGAGGGTATTTAAATTTCAAGAAAAAGTACAAATGTCCACAAAGAATCCCAATGAGCTCTTCTAATCCATCATGGTTAATAATGAAATTGATTCCAAAGAGAACCCATGGCAAGTACATGGCTTTAAATTGTAACCCTGAAAAAATAAATAGAAAATAAAAAAGAGTTATGTATTATGATGCAAGAAACTATTTAGGTGTAAAGATTTGATGCTTACCAAACCAGAATTGTACAATAGCATCCTTGTTTAACTGACACCAAACGTAAATAACACTAACGATCATGGAATTCATCAATAAAGTAAAGTTTAGTAATAATCCCGCTACAAGACAGCAAATCCAGTTGAATATAAGTAAGAAGAAGTAATCTGCAGGCCTGCCATCAAAATCTATCCTCTCCAGTCTTAGCGAGTAATTGTACAAAAAATACAGGTTCATGAGTAAATGAAAACTCGCTGGGTAGAAAAACAGGCTGGTAAGACCTCTCCATAACTCGAAGTTGCGAATAAAAGGGTCATACAGCAGTACGAGATTGCTTATACTAATAATTTTGAACCTGCCGATGATGGAAAAAGCGATAGTCAGGGCCAGCCAGTATCTCGTGAATACTGGCAAACTTTTGAACCAAGTCCCCACGTCGGACATTTTTGCAAAAAAATTGTGACGTTTTTTCTCGCACAGCTGGTGTTTAACAAGATTTTGCGCAACACATAAATCACCCGGTAAACTTTCTTCAATTTTTATAGTCCTTATGTACCTGAAACCATCACTGATAGTCAAAGTTAACCTACTACTGTAATGCTACTGCTGCTGCTTAATGTTTATGCTTGTCACGTATTTAGACACAACGTTATAAGTATATGCACATTAATAAACGTGTACGTATACTTTCACAAAGCTCTCGAAACTACACTCTTGTAAAACTTATTTGTCAACGGAAGAACACAAACTGATCGTGTTGAGTTTTCATTAGCGGCCGAAATCCTATCTCCTATCTTCTTCCAGACTATTCTTCTCTCGGCGATTGACGTGGCCTTATTTTGTATTACATCAAGCCATATATTTATGCAATTGTTTCATAGAAACCTGACTTTATGTCATTTGTACTGTAAAAATTAATAATCAAACTATCTGTAGAGGTAAATAAGTAAAGGGCAAATAATTTAAAAAAAAGCATAGTAACATAAATTCTAAAACAACTTATTCCTTTTTTTTTTGTTTTTTATTTCAGAGTTCGAAGCTTTTCAACTTTTTGGAGAGCTTTGACTCTGAGCTCCGAGATGACGTTTGATACTATGCACCAATCACCGTTGAGGACATCAACCCCCCTGCAAGCACTAGCAGAAAAGCAGGAGCGGCTGTCATGTTAGGCTAAGCTTATTATTGTGATACTTATTTATACGATTTACTTGTTTTTGTTGTGTTTTAATCGTTTTGAACAATTTGTTAAGCTGCTTACGAGACAGGATTTACTGTCAACCTTAAGTGCATAATGAAGTAATTGCTGTCACCTAATTTAATAGTTCATTCGTTTTGTAATAATTTTACAGTTCGTAAGTACAAATGAAAGAAACATTTTTTCATGAACTGACAGATTCTAATGTATTAATGTTATTTAGGTTACATTACAATTAAAAAAATGGATCTTGGTTTTGAAGAAGAAGACTTCCCTGTTGAAGAGGACAAAATGTTTGTTCATTATTTAGTATTTTAGCATTTAAAGACACTGTTTTATTATATTGTTTTTCGTTTTATTTATTCGTATTGAATCTAAATGTGCTTTTTTTTTTACACTCTACGCACAAAACAATGCCACTTGGCATGGTGGAGCAGTTTGATGGGTGAAACCTCATCTCTCATAACTCCAGCATGGCTATCAGACTCCACAGAGGAATCAAATTTAATTGATGTTTTTGATTCTATGCCCACCGTGCCTTTGGCTAGTATTGGGTTACATCACACCAAAATGACAGAAGATTGCATGTACGCATTGTTACTTTTAAGTTTATCCAGACTTAAAAAGAGTCACTTTTTTTTGGCCTTTTTAAATTATTTTCTATTATTGGCTGCTCTGGATATGTTAGTCCAATGGTCGAACTGGTCGCACAAGATCAGTTTGCCACTATTTCACAACACATGGATCAAATGTAAGTTTTTATTTTGCATGAGCTGATGCATGTTCTTATTGTGAATTTTAGTGGTTTTACTTATATTTTGCTCTTCTTTTTTTTTTTTTTTTTTTCTTCTTATCTATGAAATATATAGTTTGATGAGGGAAGGGAAATGGTAACATGTATGTATTTTTTTCGTTTAACATATCTATACTTCACTTAAACCAAATACAATGATTTGATAAATCTTATCAACAATAATCCATACAACGTTATAATCCATAGTAACGATTAGTGTGAAATTAACAAGAATTTTCACTGTAGCAACTGCTGAGAGCATCCACCTATAATAATAATAAGTCCTATTTGCAGTTGAATTAAGTGGCTTATTAATACACCAGTAACAAAGCTTATAAAAAACACGTTTTGTTAATAGTTTGAAATTGAAATTAATTAAAAAATGTTTTAAACACAGGGGCATGACTATTACTTCTGGTAACGTAGTCATAGAAAAAGACAGCAGTAATCTCATTGGAATAAGTATTGGTGGTGGAGCACCATTCTGCCTTTGTCTCTACATTGTTCAAGTGTTTGACAACACTCCAGCTGCACTAGATGGAACATTAGAGGCTGGTGATGAACTTGTTTCAGTTAATGGAGAAAGTTTAAAAGGAAAGACAAAAGTTGAAGTGGCAAAAATGATTCAAGCTTGTGAAGCTAAAGTGAGCATAAATTATAATAAACTCCATGCTGATGTGAGCCAGGGAAAGACTTTGGATATACTTTTGAAAAAGGTACCAACATTTTTTTGAATTTAAAAAGCTATGCAAAGAATATAATAGAGATAAAATTTTTTCTTTTCAATTTAGGTAAAGCACAGATTAGTCGAAAGTATGGGTAGTAGTGCTGCTGATGCCTTAGGATTGTCTAGAGCAATTCTCTGCAATGACACACTAGTTCAAAGATTGCAAGCACTGGAGAAGACTGAAAATTTTTACAAAGGTCTCACTACACATATGAAATCCGTGCTACATGCATTTTTTGATCTGTTTCAAGTATTTAGAGGTAATTTTTAGTGTTAATTTCACTTGCAACTTTCGTCATTAAGTTGTTTCGTTGATTGAATAACTATCTTTACAGTATTTGGAGATGCTTTTGCCTCAATGGGGGTGAAGGAACCTCAATCAAGGGCCAGCGAAGCTTTCACAAAATTTGGTGAGATGCACAGACAAATGGAAAAAATTGGCATCACCATGTTGAAAAAAGTCAAGCCAATTTTGAATGACCTTGGAACTTTCCTTCAGAAAGCCATTCCTGACACAAAAATGACAATTAATAAATACGCTGATGTCAAATTTGAATATCTGTCGTATTGTTTGAAAGTCAAAGAAATGGACGACGAAGAGCAAATCTCTATATCTAGTCAAGAACCACTGTACAGAGTTGAATCAGGAAATTACGAATATCGATTGGTATTACGATGCAGACAAAATGCAAGAGTAAAATTTGCTAAACTAAGATCAGACGTTCTTGTCAAACTTGAACTTTTAGAAAATAAGCACTTTGAGCATATTGCCGATCAATTGCAAAAATTCTCTACTGGACTCTCTGAGTATTTTGAAAGCATTTTAAAAGTACTGTCGGAAAATATTATTTTTCCCGTTGAAATTGACTTACCTCAAAGTACTTTTACACAAAAGGCTCCTGACCATGAAAAATATGAGGAGGAAGGAGCATGTGGGTTTGATCCAAGTAAATTATTAGATTTTGACGCGAGTGAAGAAGCAAAGCCAAGTACGAGTGGCAGTGCAAGGCAAGGACCAAATGAAACTAAATCTAAGCCAACAGACTTGAGTGATTTGATGGATTTAAGTGGTTTTACCAATATGAATCAGAAATTTGAGGAATTGTTGAAGTTGGATGATGAATCCGAGCCATTCTTTATGTTTGAAACAAAAGAAACAGTTGAAAAAAAAAGTAAGGAAGAACCGTTGCTACTCATCAAAGAAAAAGAGGATGATAAATCGTTTCTCACACCTTTAGAATTCAACAAAAAATCAACTGATACATCTGTAAAATCTCCCACAGAATCAACAAGTGCTTCCGAATCTTTGCTATTTCTGGCCAATTTCGACGAACCACTGATTAACATAGAATCAAACTAAAATAATTTACATTTTGCTTTATACGTACCTAATTAAATTTGTGTCTTTGATACCATTTTATCAAAAGTTTCAATACGTTGTACTTAATTTGAAATGAAAAAGAAAAAAAAGTGTAAATAAATATATTTATAAATGTTTAAGACTAAAGTTGAATCTTTTCAATAATCCATATGCACCCTCAAAACTACCACGTGATCAGAGCAGCTCTCCCGAATAGCAGACGAGGCGAAGCTTTCAGTAGCGTTTGCAAGCTCGAGTGAGATGAGCGCGTAAAAATATGCAGGGAAACATCCCCTTGAATATCGATGGTCAAGTTTTTTCGAAACAAAAAACAAGTTTTCGCGAATCAGACTGACATATCCCTGTACATATCCACTCAGCTGTACAGCGATGTGATCGTTGAAAGGGTTGTCGGTCTACTGTGACGAAATTTCGTAGTGCGTGCAGGCTTCAATGGGAATCCAAAATAACAGCCTCCCACGCGCCGTAAAAGAGATCCAGCGACCCGTCCAAGTTTAAATGGAGGGTCAATTTATTTTTTCCCACTAGTCAAGTCTCTCAACGTAACCACCAACCGTAAAAAGTGAGCCGCACGTGCGTTCATGGGAAATTGGCAAGGTTTGTGGTTTTTTTTTGTTTTTTTTTTTTCATACCATTTACACATAATGTTTCCACGTATAAGATGCATGCGTCGGTCGTCGGTCAATTAAAATATCACTCAGATGCATGCGTCATGAGAGCGCGCGCGGAAGAGAAAAATAATAAGGGGGGAGAAGGGTAGAGAAAAACTATCAAGCTTCGGCGGAAAAGTTAAAAGGAAAATATGGGTTGTTTGAAGGTCAAACGAACGCGTGAATGATTCGATTGTTTTTTTTTTTTCTCAAAATATAACTATACCGCTAAATTCAACTGTCACCAAGTATAATTAATACAAAAATATATGCCTACGTTGTTGAACGTATAATATATAATATATGAGGTCGAAGCTTTTATACACAGAGGCGTGTGAAAAGGAAGACACGAGAATCGAGTGTACAATTATTATTGTCAAAGAAGAAATAGAAACGTGCGTCGGCGCATAAGTGTTATAACATATCCTGCATCATCGGATCATCCCCGATTCCTCTTGCATGCCTGGTTCGCGTCCTCTTCTTTTCCAAGAAAAATATACCTACTGCACGCGCCGCTACCGCCGCCACCACCCCTGCACACCCGCCCCATAACCTACATCACGCGCAAGCAAGAGCCATCAGTCTACTTTCCTCCGAGGGGAAATAAAAGTCTCTTGTTCGCGTATCGTTTTCCGTTGTAGTACCTACATGGTTATTTATTCTCGTCGTACGTAGTTTTCAAGTAGTTTGATTAGCGTGATAATCGATTGTTGTCTTGTTTTATACGCTATTTGCGTAATTTGTGATCAGTGTGCGGAAAGAAGAAGAAGATGTCAAGCCCCGTGGTGATTGCCGCCACTTCAAGGCACTCGGCAACGGTGAGTCGTTTTATTGAATTGCAGTTTTGCCTAATCATTGAATAAGTATATTTTTTCATTCATCTCATTATGCATAATTGCCATGCATCGCACCTGCCTCATTGAAGAGCCAAGCGCGAGCTTCCGGTGTTGGAGTAAGAGAAAATACTATCGTAGATTTGGAAAAAATTCAACCCGTACTTAGTACCATTTACCTACTTACAATGTTTACTATCATTGACATGTTAGTATGTCTGTTCCGCAATTTTTTTTTTTTTTTTTTTTTTCTTTAGATAATAATAAAGCTCATAAACTATCTTGATGGTGTTGACGAGATATGCTCGTGTTGAACGTATAAGTGCGTATAACCTCTAGGTAAGATTTTTGCACCAGAAGCTCTTAAGTTTTATTGACAACATCAACTTTGTAAAACATTAATACTTGAACATTAATAAAGTATTGATTAGATTTTTGACTGAGACAAATTACAACGATATTGTAAATTGACGTCAATTTTTGTTGTATTACTCTGGTGTATTTACGTCAGCAGGCAACATCAATTTTTACAAATTATCTGGGAAATCTAGTTCTATGATAGTATTTTTTACTCAATATGATGATTTTTGTTTGTAAATTTTTCTTTTAATCGCCTAACTTTAAGTATGGTACACATAAGTGTACCGTCTATTGACCGATAAATTAAACTCTAAGTCTATTATTTTTCTTATGTAAATCAAGCCCACGCGACTACATACCCCCAATCGATTCCACTCCAGCTGCTTTGCTATACTGTACTTATAGAGGTGCACTTTCCCTACAAATCAACCGTATTCTGCTTCTCTGTACGATAACAATGTATTGCGATTATTTTTTTGCGTTTTTGGTATCACCTTACCTCATGCGAATTTCATTTGTAATATTCTTTTTTTTTTTTTTTTTTTTTTGCATACTCAAATGCTCATTGGGTTTTTTGTGAATTTTATGTTGAAATGCTTTGATTTTCGGAATGAAACCAAGTTGCCAAACGATATTGCTACATACCCTGATTATTTTTCAATTTGGAATTTAAGTTACAATAAGTATATAAATAATTATTAAGCCTTTAAATAAAAGTATGTCTGCACGTGGTTGTTATTCATAATAATTATAATAAATTTGTGTTGTAGCTAATTTTTTTTCATGGACTTGGTGACACAGGGTAAGTTTTACTGAAGCGTATTGTACATACTACACTGAATGACCCACCAAATTTGTTGTTTAACGTGTATTGATTTCTTCCCTTAGCCATGGTTGGGCAAGCACACTGGGTTCCTTGAGATCGTCACATGTTAAAGTAATATGTCCGACTGCGTATGTATAAAATTATTGGAAATAATCCTACCTATGGTGTTGGACCTTTCATAATGCTAATGATAAAATGTATAATTTTAGTGACACCAGACCCGTTACCTTAAATGGCGGTTTCAAAATGCCATCATGGTGAGATTATGTTTTTCATTCTTTCGTTCAATATTTATGATGTATTCCTAAACAATTCACTAAAACACAATTTGTAAACACGGATAGGTTCGATCTACGAACCTTGGATGCTACTGGACCAGAAGATGAAGAAGGTATACAAAAGGCTGCTGAAGATGTACATTCCATGATACTTAAAGAAGTAGAGTCAGGAATACCTACAAAACGAATCATGCTTGGTGGATTCAGTCAAGGTGGAGCATTAGCTTTGTACAGTGCTCTGACTTTCCCTCAACCATTAGCAGGGGTCATAGCTCTTTCAACTTGGCTCCCTTTGCACCAAAAATTTCCAGCCGTAATAAAATCATTATTCATAAAAGTTACGACTATTACTTTGGATTTTCCTCCTATACAGAAATTTTCACGTTCCAGATAGCCAAAGGCAATAAAGACACACCTGTTTTACAATGCCATGGCGATTGCGATCCAATAGTTCCATATAAATGGGGTCAAGCAACAGCGACTGCATTAAAACAATTTATGACTAACACTGAATTCAAAACGTACAGGGAAGTTATGCATGCATCCTGCGATGAGGTGAATACATTTCAATTAAAAAAATTTTATCTTATATTTTAAGCATAATAATAATTGAAAATTATTTTTTAGGAATTGAAAGATGTAAAAAAGTTTATTGAAAAAATATTGACACCATAAAACGTGAAATTCAATTTAAATGATACTTTGATCGTCTCCCTACTATTGATCGAAATATTGATTGAAATTATTCCCAAATTGTAATTTAATTCAACAAAAAGCCCTATGAAAGTTAGATGAATGTTTCATCGATTTAAGAAGATACATAGTAGAAATGAGCAGTGTAAAACTTTCTATTGAAGTGTTTTTTCATTACTCTGCTCCAAAGAGTAAATTTTCTTTAAACTTACATGTTAGTTGCAACATGTGTAATTGCTATCGATAGAATTAGATAGAAATTAATTTATTTTTAGATGTACTCTAATATTTTGTAATGGCAAAATATTTTTGCATTTGATGAATAATAAGTTACTCTAAATCTCACCTCGTGTCTAAGTTTTTTAAAAACATATAAAACTTGAGGTAAGAAATGAAACAAAAACACTAGTTGAAATTAATGTTTTAAGTGTTTATAATGTTTGTCTTTTATTGTTGCGCTTTTAATTACATTCCGTAAGACAATAACGATACAATTTTACACTCTACAAGTTAGTCGTTTAATGAAAAAAATGCTGTGCGTCTACAGCTTGCGTCCGCTCGCGTGTCACAGCACGTCATGCAGAGAGGCAAAACGCTATTGGTTAATTCGTTTCTGTTGATGCATACTTTTAGTGTTGCATATATGTACGGTCCACGTGTCACACGGTGTAACAAACGCAAAACGCTATTAGTGAATTCGTTTCTGATGCTGATGCATACTTTATATGTACGAAGCTCACGATCTTGTGCTCTTAAAGGTAGGACTAGGATCGTACGTTTTCGCGAGTCTTGTGTACGTCTTTATATTTTGTTCATTTTTTTTTACAATATATCATATTTTCTTTTCAAAAGTACGCTTCAGGCTTAAAAAATTTACTACAAAACGTATACTTTACTAATTACTTTCTATAAAAATTCATTACCAACAATATAAATCTCTAAAATTTGTCATCTCTCAAAAACAGTTTGTGTCGTTTATCCTTTTTTTTTTTTTTTTTTTTTTTTACATATAAAATTAACGGCGAGGTTTACATATTAGTGTATAATCTAGTAAAAAGTTTATCTACTCCTTGTAAAAATGAATCGAGTGTCCAGTCCTCCCTTTTAAAAGGTACCTAATGCGCTTCATTCTTTTTTTTTTATTTTTTTTTTATTTGTTGTTTCTGTATCCCTAAACCTAGGCTTTTCTTTTTTTAACATTTAATTATTATTATCGACGGTGATTTTGTGTAAATTGGCATTTCTCCTCGACGTTGTGTCTTGAAAGTCGTCGCGCTCAAAAAATGCGCTCAAGGCCATCGATCGTTTAAATTCTACGTTTGTTTTGGCACTTGATAAATAAGTAATATGTGAAAATTGCACTAGTGGTACAAAAAATACGCGGGGCGGAGAAGGGAATAGGGGGCGGGGGGCACGAGTTGGATTAGCCGATCGCACTTATGCTACATTGGTTACACAGTGTGAAAGTGAGATTTTTCTTTCTCGTTACAATATACGTATAATATCATGTGGTAGATACTGGATTCATTATTGATTTATTTATTTTTTTGTTTCCTTTCATTTTTCTCCACACGAAGAAATTACTTAATGACTTTGGCTAATCGCTTTCGTTGATTCAAGCGACGCGAAATGTGTACAAACAATATTATGATGATTATGCCGAAACGCGGGGCCACACGTAATTCATATAACATCTTACATGTACAATATTGTGAAAAAAAAAAAAAAAAAAAACAAGAAGCTTCCAAGAGTCTCGCCAAGACTGACGAGTAAAAGGCAGTAAATGGCAATGTCGCGTTGTAAACAACAATAAGTGTGGGTATGGAGGAAAGATGGTTGACGGTGATGATTGATCAAACGAGGCCAAAGTCGGTGTGAACCGTGGGAGGGGCGAGGTCGCGATTGTTGCAAGGCTTGTCGGCCGCGGCCATGTTGACCTCGACGAGGGTGTCGACGCTGTTGAGAGGACAGCCCTTGAGTATTTTCTGGGCGGCGAGGCTCGTAAACTGGACCTGCATGTCGCTGAGACTAGGATACGAGTAGAGCTCGGGCCTGCTCGGGGTCTTGCTGAACAGGCTCGGCTCGCTGCCCTGCTGCTGGACCAGCTGCTTCTCGATGTACACGTTGTTGTAGCTGCCCCCGAAGCAACTGCCACCACCCCCGTAGGACTTGGTCGGCGAGGGCGGGTTCGAGGACGAGGTCGAGGAGGCCGCGGTGTTGGCCGCGGTGGCCACGTTGTTCTTGGAGCCGCTCGGCCGCAGGAGGTTCCGGTAGCTCAGTGCATCCTTGGACAGCGACAGGCTGAGCTTGCGCGAGTTGTTCATGTTCAATTGCTCGCCCGTGGGCTTGTCGGAGCCACCGTTGCCACCACCATCGATCAGGTGGGCCTGGCTGTTGTTCAGCCGGTAGTTGTTGCTCAGCTTGTTCAGCATCTGGTTCTTGGTGCTGCTCTCCTCCGCGTCCTGCCTCTGGAGTTTTGGCTTGTTCTCCTTGTCCGAGGCGTTGTTGTCCCTGTTGTTGGCGTACAGGGAGGAGGGCCTCTCCGGCCTCGCGGGCGTACAAACCGGCTGCTTGTTGCTGTTGGCCTTCTCGGTGAGCAAGTGTTGTTCCTCGGTGTTGTTGGTGCTCTTGTTGTTGTTGTTGTTGTTGTTGGTCGTTGTCGTGGTTGTGGTGGTGGTGGTGGAGGACTTGTTGTTCTCGAAGGTGATGACGGAGCGCATGGGCGAGCTGTTCTGGTGGACGTAGATCTTGGTGCCGGGGGAGCCGGATATAGTGGTGGTGCTCGTGGCGTTGGACGCGAGGGTGACGCTGCTCTGGACGCTCGGTATCGCCCCTTGGAGTTCCTGCGAAGGGCTGAGGTTCGTCGAGACCTGGAGGGTTATCGAGTTCTGGGTGCCCTCCTGCAGTGGCGTCAGCGTCGTCTGTTGCTGGGACTGCTGGGGCTGCTGGATGACTTTGAGGGGCGACGAGTTGGCCGACAAGCTCGCCGTCTTGAGCGGCGACGCGGACAAGCGCCCGCTCGAGGTCGACTTGCTACCGCTCGAGTGGCTCGAGTGATTCGACGAGGACTTTTGCAGGACCTACAATTTTATTTAGTTGCCATGAGGGATTCCATTTCATTGCCTTCAAATTTACTTTTTTTATTTATTTATTTTTTTTTTTTTTTTCACTTTAAACGTTATGTATATCGTTAGTAATGAAAAACATTTTTAATTACTTAAACAGTAAACTTGTAAACAAAATTGTTTCCAGCAAAAAAAAAAAAAAAAAAAAAAAAGTTTCAAATAATGAAAACTTGCACCAAGTCCGAGGGTGTTGATCCGTACCTTGTGCTGGGGCGAGCCGTTGGTTGACTTGGTGGGGCAGTTTGGCCCATTGGAGGGTGTAAGCTCGTGGCTCGGCCGGCGGGACGAGTGCCTCGAGCCTTGGAGTCGGCTAAAGTGGCCGGAGGCCTTGGCGGGGCTGCAGGAGTTGTTGCTGGCGGGGGCAGCCCGCACGGAACCAGAGCTACCCCCGCTTCGGCTGGGCGAGGAGTTGGTCGAGTTGTTGCTCTTGCCGTTGGATTGTGGTTGTTGTTGTTGTTGCGGTGACGGGCCATTGGTCGTCGAGGATGGCACGACCGAGGCCCTCGAGGTGCACCTGCTCAGGCTCGAGCACTTGGAGCGGGGCAGGGTCGAGCAGGGCGAGCGGTGGCGCCTCGAGCTACGGGGCGTCGAGTTGGCCAGGAGACTCGACGAATCGGCGCTCGGCTGCCGGTGGTGGTGGTGCCTCCGGGGCAACGTCGCCGAGCGCAACGAGCTCGAATCATCCCACACCTGGAAACTTGCCTGCGAATGCTCCAACCCCTCCATCATCTAGATAAATTGTTTTTTTTTTTTTTTTTTACTCATTTATATCCCTTTTGGCACGGATGAAAAACCATGCGAAGTATGGATGAATGAATTTTACCGATGGACTGGCGGCTCTGGTTTGCGTGGCCACGCTGTGCAGGTGAACGACGCGCGGATTGAACCACTCGGTCGGCGGGTACTGAGCGCTGAACGTGCCCATGAGGGGCGCCCCCTTTCTCCGGGTGCTGCGTCGGAACAGTCGGGACAGTAAGCCTATTTTTTCTGAAAAAATGCCCGACAGGCCTTCTCTTTCAACGTTTGGGAATGCTCTCTTTTTTCGTAGCCCCGCCCCTCCCGAGCCGGTATTTGTTGCAAATACCACGAGCAAAGGGACAAGGGATTGCAATTTCGTTTATTTACAATTACATCATACATGATGTACCGCTGGTGCAATTGTATATCGATGAAAACAAAGAAAAAAGTAATTTGGTGCAACCATTGAAATGTGCATGATAATTTATTGTACATAAATGTAGCGTGTGCGAGTACGGAAAGCAATGAAGCAAAAGAAAATACGCAAAAGCAAGCCCTTTTCCCTTTTTTTTTTTTATATGTATATAAACTATACGTGCGTAAAGGACTCACTGGTTGGACTGTGGGGTGCGCTGTCCGTGCTGGCGTACTCGGCGCTCGAGGAGGTGTCGCTCCTTTCGGGCCTCCTCGGGAGCGACCTCGAGCTACCGCTTCGGTGTAGACGCCTCGCCGAACCCCAGAGGCGCAAGGAATGCCTCCTCTCCAGTCTGCCCGGCACCGACTGGCATCGAGCAAACAGGACTTTGTCGTTTGGATTGCCTACGTGCCGTTTTATCATTATAAGAGGGAGGGAGAAAAAAAATAAAAACCGTGGGGTTAAAAAGTAAGTGCAGAGTATGAAGCCAACCTCCGCATATGACATCGGCCAGGTTGGTCTGTACGGCCTGGTGGGTGACGTCGCCGTCCCTCAGGGTGATCATCTCCCCGTGCACGAGGGCCATTGCCTCGTCGTTGCTCATGAGCATGCCCGCCGGCTGCGAGCGCCCGGACGTCATTTCGCGCGAGCTCCTGTGCTGTCCGCCACCACCGGCCGTGGATCCCGATTCCCGGCGCAATCGGCGCGTCTCCGGTGTGACGACAAAGTAGCCCTGGGCCGTGTGGTAGATCTTGCGGTCCTGCATGAGCTTGGCCAGCGCGTCGTAGACGAGATCGCGGCTCGGCCTCTGCATGGCCGGGAAGGCGTTCCTCAGGGCCGAGCGGACCGTGTCCAGGGTCGCGGCTTGGCGCTGCGACGTCAGCTCGAGGATCGCCCAGCAGAGGGCCTCCGGCAGGGGTGTGAACTGGCCCTGGGAGACCGGCGTCACCAGGCAGTCCTCGATGTCCCCTGCGAACAAAAAAAAAAAAACAATAACAATCTTAAACCCTCTTGGTCTTTTTTACACGCAAGGCTTTCTTTCTTCTTATTCGTTCCATCATTATTATCATTAGGTAATATACCTCCTCATAGGTATGCATTTTATTTATTATAATCGCTTGTGCTCCCCTTACTTATATGCGCGGTTCTTCATCATAATACCTGTACTTAATGATCATCTCGAGGAGAGGTTTATCCGCGCGTCCGCGTGTTATCAATTTTTAGACTTGTTTTCCTCCCCCCGTATATACACCGCTTGCGTATGGGTTATTAGCCAACGTCAATCTGGGAATTAATGAATCATAATGCGCGGTTGTACCTATATATTACTTGTGCAGAAAAAAGAATCAGCAGCCAGTCTTATGTTTTCTGATTGATGGCGTGATGGAGAGTGGGAGGTGGGAGGAGAATTTTATTTTCAATAATCCCAGTCATGCATGCGGCATCACGTTTTTCGACGCGAGTTCGGTATTATACCCCCGATATTTATACCGAGCGCGCAGGGCTGTCGAGATAAATATTATAAATTATATACATGTATGAACGTATGTATACGTGAAAGGGAACGCTACTGTCGGGTTGTATGCGGCTGACGAGCACCGACGGCGCTTATTATTTCTTCCATGTAGCGAGTGGTCGGTGCGCCCGGTG